>NW_022261981.1:8882015-8904936 GCF_002021735.2 Oncorhynchus kisutch | reverse complement strand
GGCATTCTTCACAGAGAAGTATCAGGGGGATCACCCTGAGGACCAGGAGAAACTGGACAAACTGAAAGACCTCATCGCATGGCAGGTTAGACTGACACACACACACTGAAGACCTCATCGCATGGCAGGTTAGACTGACACACACACACACTGCAAGACCTGATCGAATGGCAGGTTAGACTGACACACACATACACACACACACACACTGAAAGACCTCATCGCATGGCAGGTTAGACTGACACACACACACACACACACACACTGAAAGGCCTCATCACATGGCAGGTTAGACTGACACACACACAAACCACTCTACTCCAGGACTGTGGAGTGTGGTAGAGTGTTGCACCCTCCCCAACTGACTGAAACACACACACACACATACACACACACACACACACACACACCACACACACACACACACACACACTGAAAGACCTCATCACATGGCAATTAGACTGACACACACACACACACACACACACTGAAAGACCTCATCACATGGCAGGTTAGACTGAAACACACACACACACACACACACACACACACACACACACACACACACACTGAAAGACCTCATCACATGGCAGGTTAGACTGACACACACACACACACACACACACACACACTGAAAGACCTCATCGCATGGCAGGTTAGACTGAAACACACACACACACACACACACACACACACACACACACACACACACACTGAAAGACCTCATCACATGGCAGGTTAGACTGACACACACACACACACACACACACACTGAAAGACCTCATCGCATGGCAGGTTAGACTGAAACACACACACACACACACACACACACACACACACACACACACACACACACACACACACACACACACACTGAAAGACCTCATCGCATGGCAGGTTAGACTGAAACACACACACACACACACACACACACACACACACACACACACACTGAAAGACCTCATCACATGGCAGGTTAGACTGACACACACACACACACACACTGAAAGACCTCATCGCATGGCAGGTTAGACTGACACTACCGTTAAAAAACTTTGGGGTCACTTAGAAACGTCTTTGTTTTTGAAAGAAAAGCAAAAATGTTTGTCCATTAAAACAACATCAAATTGATCTGAGGTTTGAATTAAGACACTAAGCTGCATCTAGAAGCACAAGCATTTCGCTACACTCATTAACATCTGCATGTGACAAATAAAAGTTGATTTGATCAACCAATCAGAATGGTACCAGTAGAGGTTGGTGTCACTTTAAATTGGAGGACAGGTTCATTGTGACAAATAAAAGTTGATTTGATCTAGGCAACCAATCAGAATGGTACCAGTAGAGGTTGGTGTCACTTTAAATTGGAGGACAGGTTCATTGTGACAAATATAAGTTGATTTGATCTAGGCAACCAATCAGAATGGTACCAGTAGAGGTTGGTGTCACTTTAAATTGGAGGACAGGTTCATTGTGACAAATAAAGTTGATTTGATCTAGGCAACCAATCAGAATGGTACCAGTAGAGGTTGGTGTCACTTTAAATTGGAGGACAGGTTCATTGTGACAAATAACAGTTGATTTGATCTAGGCAACCAATCAGAATGGTACCAGTAGAGGTTGGTGTCACTTTAAATTGGAGGACAGGTTCATTGTGACAAATAAAAGTTGATTTGATCTAGGCAACCAATCAGAATGGTACCAGTAGAGGTTGGTGTCACTTTAAATTGGAGGACAGGTTCATTGTGACAAATAAAAGTTGATTTGATCTAGGCAACCAATCAGAATGGTACCAGTAGAGGTTGGTGTCACTTTAAATTGGAGGACAGGTTCATTGTAACAAATAAAGTTGATTTGATCTAGGCAACCAATCAGAATGGTACCAGTAGAGGTTGGTGTCACTTTAAATTGGAGGACAGGTTCATTGTGACAAATAAAAGTTGATTTGATCTAGGCAACCAATCAGAATGGTACCAGTAGAGGTTGGTGTCACTTTAAATTGGAGGACAGGTTCATTGTGACAAATAAAAGTTGATTTGATCTAGGCAACCAATCAGAATGGTACCAGTAGAGGTTGGTGTCACTTTAAATTGGAGGACAGGTTCATTGTAAATGGCTGCGATGGAATGAATGGAAATGTATCAAACACATTACAGTGATCCCGTCCTCTGATTTCTCTCTCCACCAGCCCCCACTGATATGTATCTCTATATGGTATAAAAACCTGACTTTCCCTATTGTCTGAACAATAAACTGGGAGGATGGGGGATCACTGTGTCATGTGTCATGACATTTTTCTTCTGGCCCTGTGGTCACCACTGTAAAAACACTGCAACAGAACCATGTCTCTGAACAGGGTTATCTATTGTGAGGACAGGACACACAGGTTGTCATGCGTGAAAAGCCTTATCCTGTAGCTAACAGGTAATTGCCTGAGGTTACTCGGGCAAAAAGAAAAAAGATTTAAAAAACATTGTGTCACAGATTGATTCTAACTGGGCCGTATATAAGACTATGATATGTACAGTGGGGCAAAAAAGTATTTAGTCAGCCACCAATTGTGCAAGTTCTCCCTAGCCAGTCTCCAGATCTCAACCCCATAGAAAATCTTTGGAGGGAGTTGAAAGTCCATGTTGCCCAGCAACAGCCCCAAAACATCACTGCTCTAGAGGAGATCTGCATGGAGGAATGGGCCAAAATACCAGCAACAGTGTGTGAAAACCTTGTGAAGACTTACAGAAAACATTTGACCTCTGTCATTGCCAACAAAGGGTATATAACAAAGTATTGAGATAAACTTTTGTTATTGACCAAATACTTATTTTCCACCATAATGCAAATAAATTAATACAAATTCCTACAATGTCATTTAACGGATTTTTTTCCTCATTTTGTCTGTCTTAGTTGAAGTGTACCTATGATGAAAATTACAGGCCTCTCTCATCTTTTTAAGTGGGAGAACTTTCACAATTGGTGGTTGACTAAATACTTTTTTTTGCCCCACTGTATATGTCAAAAGTGTGTAAATACTATTTTTGTTGTCTATTAGTATACATTTTTATTTGACCTTTATTTAACTAGGCAAGTCAGTTAAGAACAAATTCCTATTTTCAATGACGGCCTAGGAACAGTGGGTATAACTGCCTGTTCAGGGGCAGAACAACAGATTTGTACCTTGTCAGCTCGGGGGTTTGAACTTGCCGACCCTTCTGAAAAGTATTCAGAACGGTTTCCAGATTTTGTAACATTACTTAGCTTAGTCTCAAATGGTTTCGATTTTTTTTATCTAATCAATCTACACACAATACTCCATAATGAAATAGCAAAAACAGATTTTTAGAAAGGTTTTCAAATGTATGGTCAGGGAGGTGACCAAGAACCTAATGGTCACTCTGACAGAGCTCTAGAGTTCCTCTGTGGAGATAGGAGAACCTTCCAGAAGGACAACCATCTCTGCAGCCCCCAACAAATCAAGCCTTTATGGTAGAGTGGCCAGACGGAAGCCACTCCTCAGTAAAAGGCACGTCAGCCTGCTTGGAGTTTGCCAAAAGGCACCTAAAAACTCGGACCATGAGAAACAAGATTCTCTGATCTGATGAAACCAAGATTGAACACTTTGGCCTCAATGTCAAGCGTCACATCTGGAGGAAACCTGGCACCATCCCTACGGTGAAGCATGGTGGTGGCAGCATCATGCTGTGGGGATGTTTTTCAGCGGCAGGGAGACTGGTCAGGATCGAGGGAAAATGAACGGAGCAAAGTACAGAGAGATCCTTGATGAAAACCTGCTCCAGAGCGCTCAGGACCTCAGACTGGGGCGAATGTTCACCTTCCAACAGGACAACGGACCTAAGCACACTGCCAAGACAACGCAGGAGTGGCTTCGAGAGAAGTCTCTGAATGTCCTTGAGTTGAACCCTATCGAACATCTCTGAAGAGACCTGAAAATAGTTGTGCAGCAACGCTCCACATCCAACCTGACAGAGCTTGAGAGGATCTGCAGAGAACAATGGGAGAAACACAAATACAGGTGTGCCAAGCTTGTAGCGTCATACCCAAGAAGACTCAATGCTGTAATCACTACCAAGGGTGGTACAACAAAGTCCTTAGTAAAGTACTGACTAAAGGGTCGGAATGATATTTTCTATTTTCTTTTATTATCGAAGTAAAAAGGTAAATTTGTTTTGCTTTGTTTTTATGGGGTATTGTGTGTAGATTGATGAGGGAAAAGAACAATTGAATCCATTTCAGAATAAGGCTGTAACGGAACAACATGTGGAAAACAGTAAAGGGATCTGAATACATTCCGAAGGCTTTGTATAAGGCTGTAACGGAACAACATGTGGAAAACAGTAAAGGGATCTGAATACATTCCGAAGGCTCTGTATAAGGCTGTAACGGAACAACATGTGGAAAACAGTAAAGGGATCTGAATACATTCCGAAGGCTCTGTATAAGGCTGTAACGGAACAACATGTGGAAAACAGTAAAGGGATCTGAATACATTCCGAAGGCTTTGTATAAGGCTGTAACGGAACAACATGTGGAAAACAGTAAAGGGATCTGAATACATTCCGAAGGCTTTGTATAAGGCTGTAACGGAACAACATGTGGAAAACAGTAAAGGGATCTGAATACATTCCGAAGGCTTTGTATAAGGCTGTAACGGAACAACATGTGGAAAACAGTAAAGGGATCTGAATACATTCCGAAGGCTCTGTATAAGGCTGTAACGGAACAACATGTGGAAAACAGTAAAGGGATCTGAATACATTCCGAAGGCTCTGTATAAGGCTGTAACGGAACAACATGTGGAAAACAGTAAAGGGATCTGAATACATTCCGAAGGCTTTGTATAAGGCTGTAACGGAACAACATGTGGAAAACAGTAAAGGGATCTGAATACATTCCGAAGGCTCTGTATAAGGCTGTAACGGAACAACATGTGGAAAACAGTAAAGGGATCTGAATACATTCCGAAGGCTCTCTACCTTGTATTTTTATTTTTTACTTCACATTTTATGTAAAATATTATGTTTCTCTTGTCTATAACTGTTCTGTACTTTGTCATGTGTTTGTACCGCAGGAAGAGTAGCTGCTGCATGTATAGTAGGTAATGAGGATGCTCATAAACTAAATGAATCCCCTTCCAGGTGATGCTAACTGAACACAACACAGAACCTGTGTTTGTTAAAGTTCCAGGGAGAAGCATTCTACAGTTCTAAAACATTCTACAGTTCTAAAACATTCTACAGTATTAAAGCATTCTACAGTTCTAAAACATTCTACAGTTCTAAAACATTCTTCAGTTTTAAAGCATTCTACAGTTTTACAGCATTCTACAGTATTACAGCATTCTACAGTATTACAGCATTCTACAGTATTACAGCATTCTACAGTTTTAAAGCATTCTACAGTATTACAGCGTTCTACAGTTTTACAGCATTCTACAGTTTTAAAGCATTCTACAGTTTTAAAGCATTCTACAGTTTTAAAGCATTCTACAGTTCTAAAGCATTCTACAGTTCTAAAACATTCTACAGTTCTAAAACATTCTACAGTTCTAAAACATTCTACAGTATTAAAGCATTCTACAGTTTTAAAACATTCTACAGTTCTAAAACATTCTACAGTTCTAAAACATTCTACAGTTCTAAAACATTCTACAGTTCTAAAACATTCTACAGTTCTAAAGCATTCTACAGTTCTAAAGCATTCTACAGTTCTAAAACATTCTACAGTTCTAAAACATTCTACAGTTCTAAAACATTCTACAGTTCTAAAACATTCTACAGTTTTAAAACATTCTACAGTTCTAAAACATTCTACAGTTTTAAAACATTCTACAGTTCTAAAACATTCTACAGTTCTAAAACATTCTACAGTTCTAAAACATTCTACAGTTCTAAAACATTCTACAGTTTTAAAGCATTCTTTTTATAGTTTGGAAGGAAATCGGTGAGTAAAATAACAGCAGGGTTCTTCTGCCTGCTCTGCGCCCTCAGAAAGCCTGGAGGGAGTGTTTACACACCGACACACACGGCAGAGCTTTAATCAGCTCATTGTAGCACAGCCTCTGAGATCAATAACCTTTTCTCCTCCCCCCCTCTCTTCTTTCTCTCTCCCTCTCCTGTTCTCTTTCACACCATCTTTGTTCCTGGGAATATTGTTACGTCCGCGGGGAAACAAGCTCTAATCTTCCGTTTTTTTAACTGTCCAAATATAAACCTGTGTGTTGGAATGTTGTATCGATCTATAGAGAAACACAACAGGGCGTTTTGTTATTCCAGGGAATCCACAGCGTATATATACACACACACACACACACACACACACACACACACACACACTTTATTTTAATTGGTGTGTTTTCTTCTACATCAAAATAGGTGATTGTTGTGTTTTACCATTTCTTGATGAGCACTTGAATGTGAACAGATGTCTACCTCGTTCCCTAGGTGACCCATACAGAGTAGATGTCTACCTCGTTCCCTAGGTGACCCATACAGAGTAGATGTCTACCTCGTTCCCTAGGTGACCCATACAGAGTAGATTGTCTACCTCGTTCCCTAGGTGACTCATACAGAGTAGATGTCTACCTCGTTCCCTAGGTGACCCATACAGAGTAGATGTCTACCTCGTTCCCTAGGTGACCCATACAGAGTAGATTGTCTACCTCGTTCCCTAGGTGACTCATTCAGAGTAGATGTCTACCTCGTTCCCTAGGTGACCCATACAGAGTAGATGTCTACCTCGTTCCCTAGGTGACCCATACAGAGTAGATGTCTACCTCGTTCCCTAGGTGACCCATACAGAGTAGATGTCTACCTCGTTCCCTAGGTGACCCATACAGAGTAGATGTCTACCTCGTTCCCTAGGTGACCCATACAGAGTAGATGTATACCTCGTTCCCTAGGTGACCCATACAGAGTAGATGTCTACCTCGTTCCCTAGGTGACTCATACAGAGTAGATGTCTACCTCGTTCCCTAGGTGACCCATACAGAGTAGATGTCTACCTCGTTCCCTAGGTGACCCATACAGAGTAGATTGTCTACCTCGTTCCCTAGGTGACTCATTCAGAGTAGATGTCTACCTCGTTCCCTAGGTGACTCATACAGAGTAGATGTCTACCTCGTTCCCTAGGTGACCCATACAGAGTAGATGTCTACCTCGTTCCCTAGGTGACTCATACAGAGTAGATGTCTACCTCGTTCCCTAGGTGACCCATACAGAGTAGATGTCTACCTCGTTCCCTAGGTGACCCATACAGAGTAGATTGTCTACCTCGTTCCCTAGGTGACTCATTCAGAGTAGATGTCTACCTCGTTCCCTAGGTGACCCATACAGAGTAGATGTCTACCTCGTTCCCTAGGTGACCCATACAGAGTAGATGTCTACCTCGTTCCCTAGGTGACCCATACAGAGTAGATGTCTACCTCGTTCCCTAGGTGACCCATACAGAGTAGATGTCTACCTCGTTCCCTAGGTGACCCATACAGAGTAGATGTATACCTCGTTCCCTAGGTGACCCATACAGAGTAGATGTCTACCTCGTTCCCTAGGTGACTCATACAGAGTAGATGTCTACCTCGTTCCCTAGGTGACCCATACAGAGTAGATGTCTACCTCGTTCCCTAGGTGACCCATACAGAGTAGATTGTCTACCTCGTTCCCTAGGTGACTCATTCAGAGTAGATGTCTACCTCGTTCCCTAGGTGACTCATACAGAGTAGATGTCTACCTCGTTCCCTAGGTGACCCATACAGAGTAGATGTCTACCTCGTTCCCTAGGTGACCCATACAGAGTAGGTGTCTACCTCGTTCCCTAGGTGACCCATACAGAGTAGATGTCTACCTCGTTCCCTAGGTGACCCATACAGAGTAGATGTCTACCTCGTTCCCTAGGTGACCCATACAGAGTAGATTGTCTACCTCGTTCCCTAGGTGACTCATACAGAGTAGATGTCTACCTCGTTCCCTAGGTGACCCATACAGAGTAGATGTCTACCTCGTTCCTAGGTGACTCATTCAGAGTAGATGTCTGCCTCGTTCCCTAGGTGACTCATACAGAGTAGATGTCTACCTCGTTCCCTAGGTGACCCATACAGAGTAGATGTCTACCTCGTTCCCTAGGTGACCCATACAGAGTAGGTGTCTACCTCGTTCCCTAGGTGACCCATACAGAGTAGATGTCTACCTCGTTCCCTAGGTGACCCATACAGAGTAGATGTCTACCTCGTTCCCTAGGTGACCCATACAGAGTAGATGTCTACCTCGTTCCCTAGGTGACCCATACAGAGTAGATGTCTACCTCGTTCCCTAGGTGACCCATACAGAGTAGATGTCTACCTCGTTCCCTAGGTGACCCATACAGAGTAGATGTCTACCTCGTTCCCTAGGTGACCCATACAGAGTAGATGTTACCTCGTTCCCTAGGTGACCCATACAGAGTAGATGTCTACCTCGTTCCCTAGGTGACCCATACAGAGTAGATGTCTACCTCGTTCCCTAGGTGACCCATACAGAGTAGATGTCTACCTCGTTCCCTAGGTGACCCATACAGAGTAGATGTCTACCTCGTTCCCTAGGTGACCCATACAGAGTAGATGTCTACCTCGTTCCCTAGGTGACCCATACAGAGTAGATGTCTACCTCGTTCCCTAGGTGACCCATACAGAGTAGATGTCTACCTCGTTCCCTAGGTGACCCATACAGAGTAGATTGTCTACCTCGTTCCCTAGGTGACCCATACAGAGTAGATGTCTACCTCGTTCCCTAGGTGACCCATACAGAGTAGATTGTCTACCTCGTTCCCTAGGTGACTCATTCAGAGTAGATGTCTACCTCGTTCCCTAGGTGACTCATACAGAGTAGATGTCTACCTCGTTCCCTAGGTGACCCATACAGAGTAGATGTCTACCTCGTTCCCTAGGTGACCCATACAGAGTAGGTGTCTACCTCGTTCCCTAGGTGACCCATACAGAGTAGATTGTCTACCTCGTTCCCTAGGTGACTCATTCAGAGTAGATGTCTACCTCGTTCCCTAGGTGACTCATACAGAGTAGATGTCTACCTCGTTCCCTAGGTGACCCATACAGAGTAGATGTCTACCTCGTTCCCTAGGTGACCCATACAGAGTAGATTGTCTACCTCGTTCCCTAGGTGACTCATTCAGAGTAGATGTCTACCTCGTTCTCTAGGTGACTCATACAGAGTAGATGTCTACCTCGTTCCCTAGGTGACCCATACAGAGTAGATGTCTACCTCGTTCCCTAGGTGACCCATACAGAGTAGATGTCTACCTTGTTCCCTAGGTGACCCATACAGAGTAGATGTCTACCTCGTTCCCTGGGTGACCCATACAGAGTAGATGTCTACCTCGTTCCCTAGGTGACCCATACAGAGTAGATTGTCTACCTCGTTCCCTAGGTGACTCATTCAGAGTAGATGTCTACCTCGTTCCCTAGGTGACCCATACAGAGTAGATGTCTACCTCGTTCCCTAGGTGACCCATACAGAGTAGGTGTCTACCTCGTTCCCTAGGTGACCCATACAGAGTAGATGTCTACCTCGTTCCCTATGTGACCCATACAGAGTAGATGTCTACCTCGTTCCCTAGGTGACCCATACAGAGTAGATGTCTACCTCGTTCCCTAGGTGACCCATACAGAGTAGATGTCTACCTCGTTCCCTAGGTGACCCATACAGAGTAGATGTCTACCTCGTTCCCTAGGTGACCCATACAGAGTAGATGTCTACCTCGTTCCCTAGGTGACCCATACAGAGTAGATGTCTACCTCGTTCCCTAGGTGACCCATACAGAGTAGATGTCTACCTCGTTCCCTAGGTGACGCATACAGAGTAAATGTCTACCCTCGTTCCCTAGGTGACCCATACAGAGTAGATGTCTACCTCGTTCCCTAGGTGACCCATACAGAGTAGATGTCTACCTCGTTCCCTAGGTGACCCATACAGAGTAGATGTCTACCTCGTTCCCTAGGTGACCCATACAGAGTAGATGTCTACCTCGTTCCCTAGGTGACCCATACAGAGTAGATGTCTACCTCGTTCCCTAGGTGACCCATACAGAGTAGATGTCTACCTCGTTCCCTAGGTGACCCATACAGAGTAGATGTCTGCCTCGTTCCCTAGGTGACCCATACAGAGTAGATGTCTACCTCGTTCCCTAGGTGACCCATACAGAGTAGATGTCTACCTCGTTCCCTAGGTGACGCATACAGAGTAAATGTCTACCTCGTTCCCTAGGTGACCCATACAGAGTAGATGTCTACCTCGTTCCCTAGGTGACCCATACAGAGTAGATGTCTACCTCGTTCCCTAGGTGACCCATACAGAGTAGATGTCTACCTCGTTCCCTAGGTGACCCATACAGAGTAGATGTCTACCTCGTTCCCTAGGTGACCCATACAGAGTAGATGTCTACCTCGTTCCCTAGGTGACCCATACAGAGTAGATGTCTACCTCGTTCCCTAGGTGACCCATACAGAGTAGATGTCTACCTCGTTCCCTAGGTGACCCATACAGAGTAGATGTCTACCTCGTTCCCTAGGTGACTCATTCAGAGTAGATGTCTACCTCGTTCCCTAGGTGACCCATACAGAGTAGATGTCTACCTCGTTCCCTAGGTGACCCATACAGAGTAGATGTCTACCTCGTTCCCTAGGTGACCCATACAGAGTAGATGTCTACCTCGTTCCCTGGGTGACCCATACAGAGTAGATGTCTACCTCGTTCCCTAGGTGACCCATACAGAGTAGATGTCTACCTCGTTCCCTAGGTGACCCATACAGAGTAGATGTCTACCTCGTTCCCTAGGTGACCCATACAGAGTAGATGTCTACCTCGTTCCCTAGGTGACCCATACAGAGTAGATGTCTACCTCGTTCCCTAGGTGACCCATACAGAGTAGATGTCTACCTCGTTCCCTAGGTGACCCATACAGAGTAGATGTCTACCTCGTTCCCTAGGTGACCCATACAGAGTAGATGTCTACCTCGTTCCCTAGGTGACTCATTCAGAGTAGATGTCTACCTCGTTCCCTAGGTGACCCATACAGAGTAGATGTATACCTCGTTCCCTAGGTGACCCATACAGAGTAGATGTCTACCTCGTTCCCTAGGTGACCCATACAGAGTAGATGTCTACCTCGTTCCCTAGGGGACCCAAACAGAGTAGATGTCTACCTCGTTCCCTAGGTGACCCATACAGAGTAGATTGTCTACCTCGTTCCCTAGGTGACCCATACAGAGTAGATGTCTACCTCGTTCCCTAGGTGACTCATACAGAGTAGATGTCTACCTCGTTCCCTAGGTGACCCATACAGAGTAGATGTCTACCTCGTTCCCTAGGTGACCCATACAGAGTAGATTGTCTACCTCGTTCCCTAGGTGACTCATTCAGAGTAGATGTCTACCTCGTTCCCTAGGTGACCCATACAGAGTAGATGTCTACCTCGTTCCCTAGGTGACCCATACAGAGTAGATGTCTACCTCGTTCCCTAGGTGACCCATACAGAGTAGATGTCTACCTCGTTCCCTAGGTGACCCATACAGAGTAGATGTCTACCTCGTTCCCTAGGTGACCCATACAGAGTAGATGTATACCTCGTTCCCTAGGTGACCCATACAGAGTAGATGTCTACCTCGTTCCCTAGGTGACTCATACAGAGTAGATGTCTACCTCGTTCCCTAGGTGACCCATACAGAGTAGATGTCTACCTCGTTCCCTAGGTGACCCATACAGAGTAGATTGTCTACCTCGTTCCCTAGGTGACTCATTCAGAGTAGATGTCTACCTCGTTCCCTAGGTGACCCATACAGAGTAGATGTCTACCTCGTTCCCTAGGGGACCCATACAGAGTAGATGTCTACCTCGTTCCCTAGGTGACCCATACAGAGTAGATTGTCTACCTCGTTCCCTAGGTGACCCATACAGAGTAGATGTCTACCTCGTTCCCTAGGTGACTCATACAGAGTAGATGTCTACCTCGTTCCCTAGGTGACCCATACAGAGTAGATGTCTACCTCGTTCCCTAGGTGACCCATACAGAGTAGATTGTCTACCTCGTTCCCTAGGTGACTCATTCAGAGTAGATGTCTACCTCGTTCCCTAGGTGACCCATACAGAGTAGATGTCTACCCTCGTTCCCTAGGTGACCCATACAGAGTAGATGTCTACCTCGTTCCCTAGGTGACCCATACAGAGTAGATGTCTACCTCGTTCCCTAGGTGACCCATACAGAGTAGATGTCTACCTCGTTCCCTAGGTGACCCATACAGAGTAGATGTATACCTCGTTCCCTAGGTGACCCATACAGAGTAGATGTCTACCTCGTTCCCTAGGTGACTCATACAGAGTAGATGTCTACCTCGTTCCCTAGGTGACCCATACAGAGTAGATGTCTACCTCGTTCCCTAGGTGACCCATACAGAGTAGATTGTCTACCTCGTTCCCTAGGTGACTCATTCAGAGTAGATGTCTACCTCGTTCCCTAGGTGACTCATACAGAGTAGATGTCTACCTCGTTCCCTAGGTGACCCATACAGAGTAGATGTCTACCTCGTTCCCTAGGTGACCCATACAGAGTAGGTGTCTACCTCGTTCCCTAGGTGACCCATACAGAGTAGATGTCTACCTCGTTCCCTAGGTGACCCATACAGAGTAGATGTCTACCTCGTTCCCTAGGTGACCCATACAGAGTAGATTGTCTACCTCGTTCCCTAGGTGACTCATACAGAGTAGATGTCTACCTCGTTCCCTAGGTGACCCATACAGAGTAGATTGTCTACCTCGTTCCCTAGGTGACTCATTCAGAGTAGATGTCTACCTCGTTCCCTAGGTGACTCATACAGAGTAGATGTCTACCTCGTTCCCTAGGTGACCCATACAGAGTAGATGTCTACCTCGTTCCCTAGGTGACCCATACAGAGTAGGTGTCTACCTCGTTCCCTAGGTGACCCATACAGAGTAGATGTCTACCTCGTTCCCTAGGTGACCCATACAGAGTAGATGTCTACCTCGTTCCCTAGGTGACCCATACAGAGTAGATGTCTACCTCGTTCCCTAGGTGACCCATACAGAGTAGATGTCTACCTCGTTCCCTAGGTGACCCATACAGAGTAGATGTCTACCTCGTTCCCTAGGTGACCCATACAGAGTAGATGTCTACCTCGTTCCCTAGGTGACCCATACAGAGTAGATGTCTACCTCGTTCCCTAGGTGACCCATACAGAGTAGATGTCTACCTCGTTCCCTAGGTGACCCATACAGAGTAGATGTCTACCTCGTTCCCTAGGTGACCCATACAGAGTAGATTGTCTACCTCGTTCCCTAGGTGACCCATACAGAGTAGATGTCTACCTCGTTCCCTAGGTGACTCATTCAGAGTAGATGTCTACCTCGTTCCCTAGGTGACCCATACAGAGTAGATTGTCTACCTCGTTCCCTAGGTGACCCATACAGAGTAGATGTCTACCTCGTTCCCTAGGTGACTCATTGAGTAGATGTCTACCTCGTTCCCTAGGTGACTCATACAGAGTAGATGTCTACCTCGTTCCCTAGTCTAGGGGACCCATACAGAGTAGATGTCTACCTCGTTCCCTAGGTGACCCATACAGAGTAGATGTCTACCTCGTTCCCTAGGTGACCCATACAGAGTAGATGTCTACCTCGTTCCCTAGGTGACCCATACAGAGTAGATGTCTACCTCGTTCCTAGTCTAGGTGACTCATACAGAGTAGATGTCTACCTCGTTCCCTAGTCTAGGGGACCCCATACAGAGTAGATGTCTACCTCGTTCCCTAGGTGACCCATACAGAGTAGATGTCTACCTCGTTCCCTGGGTGACCCATACAGAGTAGATGTCTACCTCGTTCCCTAGGTGACCCATACAGAGTAGATTGTCTACCGCGTTCCTAGGTGACTCAATTCAGAGTAGATGTCTACCTCGTTCCCTAGGTGACCCATACAGAGTAGATGTCTACCTCGTTCCCTAGGTGACCCATACAGAGTAGATGTCTACCTCGTTCCCTAGGTGACCCATAACCAGAGTAGATGTCTACCTCGTTCCCTATGTGACCCATACAGAGTAGATGTCTACCTCGTTCCCTAGGTGACCCATACAGAGTAGATGTCTACCTCGTTCCCTAGGTGACCCATACAGAGTAGATGTCTACCTCGTTCCCTAGGTGACCCATACAGAGTAGATGTCTACCTCGTTCCCTAGGTGACCCATACAGAGTAGATGTCTACCTCGTTCCCTAGGTGACCCATACAGAGTAGATGTCTACCTCGTTCCCTAGGTGACCCATACAGAGTAGATGTCTACCTCGTTCCCTAGGTGACGCATACAGAATTCCCGCCTAGGAGAGTAGATGTCTACCTCGTTCCCTAGGTGACGCATAAGTTGTCTACTCGTCCCTAGGTGACCCATACAGAGTAGATGTCTACCTCGTTCCCTAGGTGACCCATACAGAGTAGATGTCTACCTCGTTCCCTAGGTGACCCATACAGAGTAGATGTCTACCTCGTTCCCTAGGTGACCCATACAGAGTAGATGTCTACCTCGTTCCCTAGGTGACCCATACAGAGTAGATGTCTACCTCGTTCCCTAGGTGACCCATACAGAGTAGATGTCTACCTCGTTCCCTAGGTGACCCATACAGAGTAGATGTCTGCCTCGTTCCCTAGGTGACCCATACAGAGTAGATGTCTACCTCGTTCCCTAGGTGACCCATACAGAGTAGATGTCTACCTCGTTCCCTAGGTGACGCATACAGAGTAAATGTCTACCTCGTTCCCTAGGTGACCCATACAGAGTAGATGTCTACCTCGTTCCCTAGGTGACCCATACAGAGTAGATGTCTACCTCGTTCCCTAGGTGACCCATACAGAGTAGATGTCTACCTCGTTCCCTAGGTGACCCATACAGAGTAGATGTCTACCTCGTTCCCTAGGTGACCCATACAGAGTAGATGTCTACCTCGTTCCCTAGGTGACCCATACAGAGTAGATGTCTACCTCGTTCCCTAGGTGACCCATACAGAGTAGATGTCTACCTCGTTCCCTAGGTGACTCATTCAGAGTAGATGTCTACCTCGTTCCCTAGGTGACCCATACAGAGTAGATGTCTACCTCGTTCCCTAGGTGACCCATACAGAGTAGATGTCTACCTCGTTCCCTAGGTGACCCATACAGAGTAGATGTCTACCTCGTTCCCTGGGTGACCCATACAGAGTAGATGTCTACCTCGTTCCCTAGGTGACCCATACAGAGTAGATGTCTACCTCGTTCCCTAGGTGACCCATACAGAGTAGATGTCTACCTCGTTCCCTAGGTGACCCATACAGAGTAGATGTCTACCTCGTTCCCTAGGTGACCCATACAGAGTAGATGTCTACCTCGTTCCCTAGGTGACCCATACAGAGTAGATGTCTACCTCGTTCCCTAGGTGACCCATACAGAGTAGATGTCTACCTCGTTCCCTAGGTGACCCATACAGAGTAGATGTCTACCTCGTTCCCTAGGTGACTCATTCAGAGTAGATGTCTACCTCGTTCCCTAGGTGACCCATACAGAGTAGATGTATACCTCGTTCCCTAGGTGACCCATACAGAGTAGATGTCTACCTCGTTCCCTAGGTGACCCATACAGAGTAGATGTCTACCTCGTTCCCTAGGTGACCCATACAGAGTAGATGTCTACCTCGTTCCCTAGGGGACCCAAACAGAGTAGATGTCTACCTCGTTCCCTAGGTGACCCATACAGAGTAGATTGTCTACCTCGTTCCCTAGGTGACCCATACAGAGTAGATGTCTACCTCGTTCCCTAGGTGACTCATACAGAGTAGATGTCTACCTCGTTCCCTAGGTGACCCATACAGAGTAGATGTCTACCTCGTTCCCTAGGTGACCCATACAGAGTAGATTGTCTACCTCGTTCCCTAGGTGACTCATTCAGAGTAGATGTCTACCTCGTTCCCTAGGTGACCCATACAGAGTAGATGTCTACCTCGTTCCCTAGGTGACCCATACAGAGTAGATGTCTACCTCGTTCCCTAGGTGACCCATACAGAGTAGATGTCTACCTCGTTCCCTAGGTGACCCATACAGAGTAGATGTCTACCTCGTTCCCTAGGTGACCCATACAGAGTAGATGTATACCTCGTTCCCTAGGTGACCCATACAGAGTAGATGTCTACCTCGTTCCCTAGGTGACTCATACAGAGTAGATGTCTACCTCGTTCCCTAGGTGACCCATACAGAGTAGATGTCTACCTCGTTCCCTAGGTGACCCATACAGAGTAGATTGTCTACCTCGTTCCCTAGGTGACTCATTCAGAGTAGATGTCTACCTCGTTCCCTAGGTGACCCATACAGAGTAGATGTCTACCTCGTTCCCTAGGGGACCCATACAGAGTAGATGTCTACCTCGTTCCCTAGGTGACCCATACAGAGTAGATTGTCTACCTCGTTCCCTAGGTGACCCATACAGAGTAGATGTCTACCTCGTTCCCTAGGTGACTCATACAGAGTAGATGTCTACCTCGTTCCCTAGGTGACCCATACAGAGTAGATGTCTACCTCGTTCCCTAGGTGACCCATACAGAGTAGATTGTCTACCTCGTTCCCTAGGTGACTCATTCAGAGTAGATGTCTACCTCGTTCCCTAGGTGACCCATACAGAGTAGATGTCTACCTCGTTCCCTAGGTGACCCATACAGAGTAGATGTCTACCTCGTTCCCTAGGTGACCCATACAGAGTAGATGTCTACCTCGTTCCCTAGGTGACCCATACAGAGTAGATGTCTACCTCGTTCCCTAGGTGACCCATACAGAGTAGATGTATACCTCGTTCCCTAGGTGACCCATACAGAGTAGATGTCTACCTCGTTCCCTAGGTGACTCATACAGAGTAGATGTCTACCTCGTTCCCTAGGTGACCCATACAGAGTAGATGTCTACCTCGTTCCCTAGGTGACCCATACAGAGTAGATTGTCTACCTCGTTCCCTAGGTGACTCATTCAGAGTAGATGTCTACCTCGTTCCCTAGGTGACTCATACAGAGTAGATGTCTACCTCGTTCCCTAGGTGACCCATACAGAGTAGATGTCTACCTCGTTCCCTAGGTGACCCATACAGAGTAGGTGTCTACCTCGTTCCCTAGGTGACCCATACAGAGTAGATGTCTACCTCGTTCCCTAGGTGACCCATACAGAGTAGATGTCTACCTCGTTCCCTAGGTGACCCATACAGAGTAGATTGTCTACCTCGTTCCCTAGGTGACTCATACAGAGTAGATGTCTACCTCGTTCCCTAGGTGACCCATACAGAGTAGATTGTCTACCTCGTTCCCTAGGTGACTCATTCAGAGTAGATGTCTACCTCGTTCCCTAGGTGACTCATACAGAGTAGATGTCTACCTCGTTCCCTAGGTGACCCATACAGAGTAGATGTCTACCTCGTTCCCTAGGTGACCCATACAGAGTAGGTGTCTACCTCGTTCCCTAGGTGACCCATACAGAGTAGATGTCTACCTCGTTCCCTAGGTGACCCATACAGAGTAGATGTCTACCTCGTTCCCTAGGTGACCCATACAGAGTAGATGTCTACCTCGTTCCCTAGGTGACCCATACAGAGTAGATGTCTACCTCGTTCCCTAGGTGACCCATACAGAGTAGATGTCTACCTCGTTCCCTAGGTGACCCATACAGAGTAGATGTCTACCTCGTTCCCTAGGTGACCCATACAGAGTAGATGTCTACCTCGTTCCCTAGGTGACCCATACAGAGTAGATGTCTACCTCGTTCCCTAGGTGACCCATACAGAGTAGATGTCTACCTCGTTCCCTAGGTGACCCATACAGAGTAGATGTCTACCTCGTTCCCTAGGTGACCCATACAGAGTAGATTGTCTACCTCGTTCCCTAGGTGACCCATACAGAGTAGATGTCTACCTCGTTCCCTAGGTGACTCATTCAGAGTAGATGTCTACCTCGTTCCCTAGGTGACCCATACAGAGTAGATTGTCTACCTCGTTCCCTAGGTGACCCATACAGAGTAGATGTCTACCTCGTTCCCTAGGTGACTCATTGAGTAGATGTCTACCTCGTTCCCTAGGTGACTCATACAGAGTAGATGTCTACCTCGTTCCCTAGTCTAGGGGACCCATACAGAGTAGATGTCTACCTCGTTCCCTAGGTGACCCATACAGAGTAGATGTCTACCTCGTTCCCTAGGTGACCCATACAGAGTAGATGTCTACCTCGTTCCCTAGGTGACCCATACAGAGTAGATGTCTACCTCGTTCCCTAGTCTAGGTGACTCATACAGAGTAGATTGTCTACCTCATTCCCTAGTCTAGGGGACTCATACAGAAATACATTTGTGTTAGCTCCATTCACGCACACACACAGAGACACAGAGACACAGATGCATGCACACTCACGCTCACACACACAGAGACACACACACACCCACAGAGACACAGATGCATGCACACTCGTGCTCACACACACAGAGACACACACACACCCACAGAGACACACACAGAGACACAGAGGCATGCGCGCTCACACACACACACACACACAGAGACACACACACTCCCACAGAGACACACACAGAGACGCAGAGGCATTCACACTCGTGCTCACATACACACACAGAGACACACACACTCCCACAGAGACACACACAGAGACACAGAGGCATTCACACTCACGCTGACACACACACCCACAGAGAGACACACACAGAGACACAGAGGCATTCACACTCGCGCTGACACACACACACACACACACAGAGACACACACACTCCCACAGAGACACACACAGAGACACAGAGGCATGCGCGCTCATTCACACACACACAGAGACACACACACTCCCACAGAGATGCAGAGGCATTCACACTCGCGCTCACACACACACACACACAGAGACACAAAGGCATTAACACTCGCACTCACACACACACACACACAGCGAGACACAAAGGCATTCACACTCGCACTCACACACACACACAGCGAGACACAAAGGCATTCACACTCACACACACACACACACAGCGAGACACAAAGGCATTCACACTCGCACTCACACACACACACACACAGCGAGACACAGAGGCATTCACACTCGCACTCACACACACACACACACACAGCGAGACACAAAGGCATTCACACTCGCACTCACACACACACACACACACACAGCGAGACACAAAGGCATTCACACTCGCACTCACACACACACACACACAGCGAGACACAAAGGCATTCACACTCGCACTCACACACACACACAGCGAGACATAAAGGCATTCACACTCGCACTCACACACACACACAGCGAGACACAAAGGCATTCACACTCGCACTCACACACACACACACACACAGCGAGACACAAAGGCATTCACACTCGCACTCACACACACACACACACAGCGAGACACAAAGGCATTCACACTCGCACTCACACACACACACACACACAGCGAGACACAAAGGCATGCGCGCTCACACACACACACACACACAGAGACACACACACTCCCACAGAGACACACACAGAGACGCAGAGGCATTCACACTCGTGCTCACATACACACACAGAGACACACACACTCCCACAGAGACACACACAGAGACACAGAGGCATTCACACTCACGCTGACACACACACCCACAGAGAGACACACACAGAGACACAGAGGCATTCACACTCGCGCTGACACACACACACACACACAGAGACACACACACTCCCACAGAGACACACACAGAGACACAGAGGCATGCGCGCTCATTCACACACACACAGAGACACACACACTCCCACAGAGATGCAGAGGCATTCACACTCGCGCTCACACACACACACACACACACAGAGACACAAAGGCATTAACACTCGCACACACACACACACACACACAGCGAGACACAAAGGCATTCACACTCGCACTCACACACACACACAGCGAGACACAAAGGCATTCACACTCACACACACACACACACAGCGAGACACAAAGGCATTCACACTCGCACTCACACACACACACACACACAGCGAGACACAGAGGCATTCACACTCGCACTCACACACACACACACACAGCGAGACACAAAGGCATTCACACTCGCACTCACACACACACACACACACACAGCGAGACACAAAGGCATTCACACTCGCACTCACACACACACACACACAGCGAGACACAAAGGCATTCACACTCGCACTCACACACACACACACACACACACAGCGAGACACAAAGGCATTCACACTCGCACTCACACACACACACAGCGAGACACAAAGGCATTCACACTCGCACTCACACACACACACACACAGCGAGACACAAAGGCATTCACACTCGCACTCACACACACACACACACAGCGAGACACAAAGGCATTCACACTCGCACTCGCACTCACACACACATTTAGCGTCATTTTATTTTTAGAGCTGTGACATGCTCTCCTCCTCCTGGGATCTCTGTGGAGTCGTAACCTCTTTAACAATGTACCTTCAGAAAACACTGTTCTTTTGAGTTGACAGGTTGGGCGGGGGGGAGTTTCTCTTTTCCCTCCAATTAGAGTTCTGCAATGTGCCGCTGTTGACGTTCCCTCTGTTTGACTTTGACATGATCTAGTCATCTGAGTGGTTGATGAATAGCCGTCAATACTGTGGCGGGTTTCCTGTTGTGCGTGCGGGTTTATTGGGGTCAGAAGATGTCACCGGTGTCTCTATCCATCTCACGTGGCAGCAGTGCTGCTGGGTAATTCACTGAAAGACACGTTCACTTTCAGAATGAGGAAGTTGAGGAGGGAATTTAATAGGAATAGTGAACTTATGTTTAGATGACATGTACAACAATCGATTGATTGATTAACAGGGATGCTACACTTCCTTTTAGAGGAGGTGTACCCTATAACAAGTAGGGTATACCTCCTACCCTACTTGTTGTAGGGCACATGAGGGTTCAATTCTTGCTGCCTATTTTCAAAGATCTCCTCTTGTTGAAGACACAGTATATTTAGTCAGAAACATCAGGTCAGATACAGCACACAAACACACACACACACACACAGCAGACACACACACACACTTACACTTACTTCTGTTAGAGAGGAGAAGAGAGTTGTCTCTCTCTGCCAGGGAGCTTGTTTGTCTCCTAATGTCAGACGTCTGTTAGAGAGGAGAACAGAGCTGTCTCTCTCTGCCAGGGAGCTTGTTTGTCTCCTAATGTCAGACGTCTGTTAGAGAGGAGAACAGAGCTGTCTCTCTCTGCCAGGGAGCTTGTTTGTCTCCTAATGTCAGACGTCTGTTAGAGAGGAGAACAGAGCTGTCTCTCTCTGCCAGGGAGCTTGTTTGTCTCCTAATGTCAGACGTCTGTTAGAGAGGAGAACAAAGCTGTCTCTCTCTGCCAGGGAGCTTGTTTGTCTCCTAATGTCAGACGTCTGTTAGCGAGGAGAACAGAGCTGTCTCTCTCTGCCAGGGAGCTTGTTTGTCTCCTAATGTCAGACGTCTGTTAGAGAGGAGAACAGAGCTGTCTCTCTCTGCCAGGGAGCTTGTTTGTCTCCTAATGTCAGACGTCTGTTAGAGAGGAGAACAGAGCTGTCTCTCTCTGCCAGGGAGCTTGTTTGTCTCCTAATGTCAGACCTCTGTTAGAGAGGAGAACAGAGCTGTCTCTCAGGGAGCTTGTTTGTCTCCTAATGTCAGACGTCTGTTAGAGAGGAGAACAAAGCTGTCTCTCTCTGCCAGGGAGCTTGTTTGTCTCCTAATGTCAGACCTCTGTTAGAGAGGAGAACAGAGCTGTCTCTCTCTGCCAGGGAGCTTGTTTGTCTCCTAATGTCAGACGTCTGTTAGAGAGGAGAACAGAGCTGTCTCTCTCTGCCAGGGAGCTTGTTTGTCTCCTAATGTCAGACGTCTGTTAGAGAGGAGAACAGAGCTGTCTCTCTCTGCCAGGGAGCTTGTTTGTCTCCTAATGTCAGACGTCTGTTAGAGAGGAGAACAGAGCTGTCTCTCTCTGCCAGGGAGCTTGTTTGTCTCCTAATGTCAGACCTCTGTTAGAGAGGAGAACAGAGCTGTCTCTCAGGGAGCTTGTTTGTCTCCTAATGTCAGACGTCTGTTAGAGAGGAGAACAAAGCTGTCTCTCTCTGCCAGGGAGCTTGTTTGTCTCCTAATGTCAGACCTCTGTTAGAGAGGAGAACAGAGCTGTCTCTCTCTGCCAGGGTGCTTGTTTGTCTCCTAATGTCAGACGTCTGTTAGAGAGGAGAACAGAGCTGTCTCTCTCTGCCAGGGAGCTTGTTTGTCTCCTAATGTCAGACGTCTGTTAGAGAGGAGAACAGAGCTGTCTCTCTCTGCCAGGGAGCTTGTTTGTCTCCTAATGTCAGACCTCTGTTAGAGAGGAGAACAGAGCTGTCTCTCAGGGAGCTTGTTTGTCTCCTAATGTCAGACGTCTGTTAGAGAGGAGAACAAAGCTGTCTCTCTCTGCCAGGGAGCTTGTTTGTCTCCTAATGTCAGACCTCTGTTAGAGAGGAGAACAGAGCTGTCTCTCTCTGCCAGGGAGCTTGTTTGTCTCCTAATGTCAGACGTCTGTTAGAGAGGAGAACAGAGCTGTCTCTCTCTGCCAGGGAGCTTGTTTGTCTCCTAATGTCAGACGTCTGTTAGAGAGGAGAACAGAGCTGTCTCTCTCTGCCAGGGAGCTTGTTTGTCTCCTAATGTCAGACGTCTGTTAGAGAGGAGAACAGAGCTGTCTCTCTCTGCCAGGGAGCTTGTTTGTCTCCTAATGTCAGACGTCTGTTAGAGAGGAGAACAAAGCTGTCTCTCTCTGCCAGGGAGCTTGTTTGTCTCCTAATGTCAGAC
>NW_022261981.1:8859515-8877015 GCF_002021735.2 Oncorhynchus kisutch | reverse complement strand
TTTTGCCTTTACCTCCCTTCTCACCTCATTTGCTCACATTGTATATAGACTTGTTTATACTGCATTATTGACTGTATGTTTGTTTTTACTCCATGTGTAACTCTGTGTCGTTTTATCTGTCGAACTGCTTTGCTTTATCTTGGCCAGGTCGCAATTGTAAATGAGAACTTGTTCTCAACTTGCCTACCTGGTTAAATAAAGGTAAAATAAAAATAAATAAATAAATAACTGGTCTCAATAGTTCCAGGACCTGTTATAACTGGGTCCGTCTCAATAGTTCCTAGGACCTGTTATAACTGGTCTCAATAGTTCCAGGACCTGTTATAACTGGGTCCGTCTCAATAATTCCTAGGACCTGTTATAACGGGTCTCAATAGTTCCAGGACCTGTTATAACCGGTCTCAATAGTTCCAGGACCTGTTATAACTGGGTCAGTCTCAATAGTTCCAGGACCTGTTATAACTGGTCTCAATAGTTCCAGGACCTCAGTATGTCTGGACTCTGTCTCTATCAGTATGTCTGGACTCTGGTTCTATTAGTATGTCTGGACTCTGTTTCTATCAGTATGTCTGGACTCTGTATCTATCAGTATGTCTGGACTCTGGTTCTATTAGTATGTCTGGACTCTGTTTCTATCTGTATGTCTGGACTCTGTATCTATCAGTATGTCTGGACTCTGTATCTATCAGTATGTCTGGACTCTGGTTCTATTAGTATGTCTGGACTCTGTTTCTATCAGTATGTCTGGGCTCTGTTTCTATCAGTATGTCTGGACTCTGTATCTATCAGTATGTCTGGACTCTGTATCTATCAGTATGTCTGGACTCTGTATCTATCAGTATGTCTGGACTCTGTATCTATCAGTATGTCTGGACTCTGTATCTATCAGTGTGTCTGGACTCTGTATCTATCAGTATGTCTGGACTCTGTATCTATTAGTATGTCTGGACTCTGTATCTATCAGTATGTCTGGACTCTGTATCTATCAGTATGTCTGGACTCTGTATCTATCTCCTTTGTTAGCCAGAGTTCCCTCTGTATAGTATAGAAGACTGGAACACTCAGAGGACTTATATAGGTTAACGCAGACATTCTCTTTCTCTCACACACACACACTCACTCACTCTCTCTCACACACACACACACACACTCCCTTCTTTCCCAGAGACTTCACACCCCTCTGTGTTGTCAGAGTAAACCCTTTAGTCAGGCGTTTGGCTGCTGTGAATATATAAGCCATAAAGACACTGTACTGAAGATGCTGTGTACGGTGGAACGGTGACAGTAAGAGTGTCTGTTGGCTGTGGAAGCGTATACTGTAAATAAAACCTCTTTGTGTGACTTCCTGCAGCCAAAGACCTGCACTAAACCCATTGTAAGAGGATTAAATGTTTTCTTTGTGTGCCTTTGACTTATTACCGCATATTAATTAATTATTATTATTAATTATTATTCATCAACAAGCCTATTTTTTTATTGGATTTTATTTTTTATTCATAACTTTAACAATTTTTGTTTTTATATGAACTAAGGAACAGTTGTATGTTCAAACCTGGGGGAGGAGGACGTAAAAGGGGGAGGAGCTATACTATCGGTTGTAATATTCGACTCGTTCTTAGAGAGACTTCCTGCAGAGTAGTGGTTTTTCTAACCTCTCCTCGGTGACCCCCTGACGTTTTACAATGTTGTTGTAGCTCTGAACTATCTCACCTGATCCGCCTGATCAAGGGCTTGGTGATTTAGCTGACGAGTTGAATCAGGTGCTCTGGAATAGATCCAAAATGTGGATGGCTTGGTGTTCCCGAGGAGACGACAAATCCCTGCTATAAGGCACCATCACCTAACTGTACTTAAACCATTGGCTGCAGGGACACTCAGTCTGTAGGGAGACTCAGTCTGTAGGGAGACTCAGCCTGTAGGGAGACTCAGCCTGTAGGGAGACTCAGCCTGTAGGGAGACTGAGCCTGTAGGGAGACTGAGCCTGTAGGGAGACTGAGCCTGTAGGGAGACTGAGCCTGTAGGGAGACTGAGCCTGTAGGGAGACTCAGCCTGCAGGGACACTCAGTCTGCAGGGACACTCAGTCTGTAGGGAGACTCAGTCTGTAGGGAGACTCAGCCTGTAGGGAGACTCAGCCTGTAGGGAGACTCCGCCTGTAGGGAGACTCAGCCTGTAGGGACACTCATTCTGTAGGGAGACTCAGCCTGTAGGGAGACTCAGCCTGTAGGGAGACTCAGCCTGTAGGGAGACTCAGCCTGTAGGGAGACTCAGCCTGTAGGGAGACTGAGCCTGTAAGGAGACTCAGCCTGCAGGGACACTCAGTCTGCAGGGACACTCAGTCTGTAGGGAGACTCAGTCTGTAGGGAGACTCAGCCTGTAGGGAGACTCCGCCTGTAGGGAGACTCAGCCTGTAGGGACACTCATTCTGTAGGGAGACTCAGCCTGTAGGGAGACTCAGCCTGTAGGGAGACTCAGCCTGTAGGGAGACTCAGTCTGTAGGGAGACTCAGTCTGTAGGGAGACTCAGCCTGTAGGGAGACTCAGCCTGTAGGGAGACTCAGCCTGTAGGGACACTCAGCCTGTAGGGACACTCAGCCTGTAGGGAGACTCAGTCTGTAGGGACACTCAGCCTGTTATAAAGTCAAACACGATTCGTTACCAGAGCCTCCTGTCTGTAGAAAAACTAACTCTTCAAGATGATTAGCTGTAGGGACACTCAGCTTGTTATAAAGTCAAACACGATGCGTTACCAGAGCCTCCTGTCTGTAGAAAAACTAACTCTTCAAGATGATTAGCTGTAGGGACACTCAGCTTGTTATAAAGTCAAACACGATTCGTTACCAGAGCCTCCTGTCTGTAGAAAAACTAACTCTTCAAGATGATTAGCTGTAGGGACACTCAGCTTGTTATAAAGTCAAACACGATTCGTTACCAGAGCCTCCTGTCTGTAGAAAAACTAACTCTTCAAGATGATTAGCTGTAGGGACACTCAGCTTGTTATAAAGTCAAACACGATTCGTTACCAGAGCCTCCAAAGTCCCTTTATTTCATGTTTAATGTTCTGAGGCTGGTTCTAGTGACGGGACAAAGGAATTTGTCTGTGGCCTGAGATTTACAAGGGGCGTGGGGCCATAAAACCCCCCACATCTTCAGACCCACACATCTCTCCTCTGTTGGGGTTGAGAGATAATCTGTAGGGTTGTGGTCTCCTGTAACCTGACCTGATCAAGACAGTCATGACACCAATGACAGGTCATTGTTAAAAATTAAAAAGAGTAGAGGCCCCAGAGAGCTGCCCTGCGGTACACCACACTTTACATGTTTGACAATAGAGAAGCTTCTATTAAAGAACACCCTCTGAGTTCTATTAGATAGATAGCTCTGAATCCATGGTATGGCTGAAGGTTGAAAAGCCATTAACACAAGTTTTCTCACAGGTTTTTATTTTTTATTTTTTATTATTATTATTTTTTTTTATCCGTTATTTTACCAGGTAAGTTGACTGAGAACATGTTCAGGGGATTAATGAGCCAATTGTAAACTGGGGATTATTAGGTGACCATGGTGGTTTGAGGGCCAGATTGGGAATTTAGCCAGGACACCGGGGTTAACACCCCTACTCTTACGATAAGTGCCATGTTTTCTCAACAACAGGTTATGGTCAGTGATATCAAAGCACTGACATATTTTTAGTTATTATTTTTTATTTAACCTTTATTTAACCACTACATCTCAATAGAAAACCATCTAAACTACATCTCAATAGAAAACCATCTAAACTACATCTCAATAGAAAACCATCTAAACTACATCTCACTAGAAAACCATCTAAACTACATCACAATAGTACTCAATAGAAAAACCATCTAAACTACATCTCAATATAACACAATAGAAAACCATCTAAACTACATCTCAATAGAACTCAATAGAAAACCATCTAAACTACATCTCAATAGAAAACCATCTAAACTACATCTCAATAGAACTCAATAGAAAACCATCTAAACTACATCCCAATAGAACTCAATAGAAAACCATCTAAACTACATCACAATAGAAAACCATCTAAACTACATCACAATAGAAAACCATCTAAACTACATCACAATAGAAGACCATCTAAACTACATCTCAATAGAAAACCATCTAAACTACATCACAATAGAAAACCATCTAAACTACATCACAATAGAAAACCATCTAAACTACATCACAATAGAACACCATCTCAACTACATCTCACTACATCTCAATAGAAAACCATCTAAACTACATCACAATAGAACACCATCTAAACTACATCTCACTACATCTCAATAGAAAACCATCTAAACTACATCCCAATAGAAAACCATCTAAACTACATCTCAATAGAAAACCATCTAAACTACATCTCACTAGAAAACCATCTAAACTACATCACAATAGAACTCAATAGAAAAACCATCTAAACTACATCTCAATAGAAAACCATCTAAACTACATCTCAATAGAAAACCATCTAAACTACATCTCAATAGAAAACCATCTAAACTACATCTCACTAGAAAACCATCTAAACTACATCACAATAGAACTCAATAGAAAAACCATCTAAACTACATCTCAATATAACACAATAGAAAACCATCTAAACTACATCTCAATAGAACTCAATAGAAAACCATCTAAACTACATCTCAATAGAAAACCATCTAAACTACATCTCAATAGAACTCAATAGAAAACCATCTAAACTACATCCCAATAGAACTCAATAGAAAACCATCTAAACTACATCACAATAGAAAACCATCTAAACTACATCACAATAGAAAACCATCTAAACTACATCACAATAGAAAACCATCTAAACTACATCTCAATAGAAAACCATCTAAACTACATCACAATAGAAAACCATCTAAACTACATCACAATAGAAAACCATCTAAACTACATCACAATAGAACACCATCTAAACTACATCTCACTACATCTCAATAGAAAACCATCTAAACTACATCCCAATAGAAAACCATCTAAACTACATCTCAATAGAAAACCATCTAAACTACATCTCACTACATCTCAATAGAAAACCATCTAAACTACATCTCACTACATCTCAATAGAAAACCATCTAAACTACATCTCACTACATCTCAATAGAAAACCATCTAAACTACATCACATTGGAAAAGCATATATTTTTTAATTGATTTCACCTTTATTTAACCAGGTAGGCTAGTTGAGAACAAGTTCTCATTTACAACTGCTACCTGGCCAAGATAAAGCGCAGCAATTCGACACAAACAACAACACAGAGTTACACGTGGAATAAACAACAACACAGAGTTACACATGGAATAAACAAAACATACAGTCAATAATACAGTAGAACAAAAGAAAACTAAAAGTCTATATACAGTGAGTGGAAATGAGGTGAGATAAGGGAGTTAAGGCAATAAATAGGCCATGGTGGCGAAGTAATTACAATATAGCAATTAAAACACTGGAATGGTAGATGTGCAGAAGATGTGCAGAATATGAATGTGCAAGTAGAGATACTGGGGTGCAAAGGAGCAAGATAAATAAATATATACAGTATGGGGATGAGGTAGTTGGATGGGCTATTTACAGATGGGCTATTTACAGGTGCAGTGACCTGTGAGCTGCTCTGACAGCTGGTGCTTAAAGCTAGTGAGGGAGATGTGAGTCTCCAACTTCAGAGATTTTTGCAGTTTGTTCCAGTCATTGGCAGCAGAGAACTGGAAGGAAAGATGACCAAAGGAGGAATTGGCTTTGGGGATGACCAGTGAGATATACCTGCTGGAGCGCATGCTACGAGTGGTTGCTGCTATGGTGACCAGTGAGCAGTGAGATAAGGCGGGGCTTTACCTAGCAGAGACTTGTCGATAACCTGGAGCCAGTGGGTTTGGCGACGAGTATAAAGCGAGGGTCAACCAACGAGTGCATACAGGTCGCAATGGTGGGTAGAATATGGGGCTTTGGTGACAAAACGGATGGCACTGTGATATACTGCATCCAGTTTGTTGAGTAGAGTATTGGAGGCTATTTTATAGATGACATCACCGAAGTCGAGGATCGGTAGGATGGTCAGTTTTACAAGGGTATGTTTGGCAGCATGAGTGAAGGATGCTTTGTTGTCGAAATAGGACGCCAATTCTAGATTTAACTTTGGGTTGGGGATATTTGATGTGAGTCTGGAAGGAGAGTTTACAGTCTAACCAGACACCCAGGTATTTGTAGTTGTCCACGTATTCTAAGTCAGAGCCGTCCAGATCCAACAGTACAGCTCCCACAATCTTCTCATCATCTATTTCTTTCAACCAATCATCAGTCATGTGTGTCAGTACCATACACATTGAGTGCTCTTCTCTATAAGCATGCTTTAAGTCTTGTTCATTTTGAAAGAAATAACATTGAATTTGGTCAAACACCATTTTCTTCCAACAGTTTGCTAAGAGCTGGCAGCAAGCTGATAAGTTTGCTCTTAGAACCAGTAAAGGCATCTGTACCCCTCTTGGGTGGCGGAATGACTTTGGCTTCCCTCCAGGCCTGAGGACAAAGACTTTCCTCTTGGCTCAGATTAGAGATATGACAGATAGGAGTGACTATAGAGTCAGCTACCATCCTCAGTAGCTTTCCATCTAAATTCTCAATGTCAGGAGGTTTGTCATTATTGATCAATAAAAAAAGTATCTACCTCTCCCACACTAACTTTACAATGTTAAAATATGCTAAGCTTTTCTTTCGTTATCTGTATATTTTATGCATGAATATGAAAGCTCGCTGTTCGTTGTCGGCATTTCCTGCCTACATTTTCCCACGTTGCCAATGAAGTCATCATTAAAATAATTGGCAACATCAAATGGTTTTGTGATGAATAAGCCATCTGATTCGATGAAAAGATGGAGTTGAATTTGTCTTTCTGCCCATTATGTCATTTAAAGTTCTCCTAAGTTTTTTTCCCATCATTCTGTATATCATTGATCTTGGCTTCATAATACAGTCTCTTCTTCTTCTTTGTTGAGTTTCGTCACATCATTTCTCCATTTGCAGTAAGTCAGCCAGTCAGATGTACAGCCAGACTTATTAGCCACTTCCTGTTGCCTCATTTTGGGGCGGCAGGGTAGCCTAGTGGTTAGAGTGTAGAGGTGGCAGGGTGGCCTAGTGGTTAGAGTGTAGAGGCGGCAGGGTAGCCTAGTGGTTAGAGTGTAGAGGCGGCAGGGTAGTCTAGTGGTTAGAGTGTAGAGGCGGCAGGGTAGTCTAGTGGTTAGAGTGTAGAGGCGGCAGGGTGGCCTAGTGGTTAGAGTGTAGAGGCGGCAGGGTAGTCTAGTGGTTAGAGTGTAGAGGCGGCAGGGTAGTCTAGTGGTTAGAGTGTAGAGGCGGCAGGGTAGTCTAGTGGTTAGAGTGTAGAGGCGGCAGGGTGGCCTAGTGGTTAGAGTGTAGAGGCGGCAGGGTAGTCTAGTGGTTAGAGTGTAGAGGCGGCAGGGTAGTCTAGTGGTTAGAGTGTAGAGGCGGCAGGGTAGCCTAGTGGTTAGAGTGTCAAGGCGGCAGGGTGGCCTAGTGGTTAGAGTGTAGAGGCGGCAGGTAGCCTAGTGGTTAGAGCGTTGGACTAGTAACCGGAAGGTTGCAAGTTCAAACCCCCGAGCTGACAAGGTACAAATCTGCTCTCTCATAGCATCATGAAGGCTAGACTCAGACAACTACTATAGGCACTCTATAATGTGTGTCTTTACATGTGCTCTCTCATAGCATCATGAAGGCTAGACTCAGACAACTACTATAGGCACTCTATAATGTGTGTCTTTGCATGTGCTCTCTCATAGCATCATGAAGGCTAGACTCAGACAACTACTATAGGCACTCTATAATGTGTGTCTTTGCATGTGCTCTCTCATAGCGTCATAAAGGCTAGACTCAGACAACTACTATAGGCACTCTATAATGTGTGTCTTTGCATGTGCTCTCTCATAGCGTCATAAAGGCTAGACTCAGACAACTACTATAGGCACTCTATAATGTGTGTCTTTACATGTGCTCTCTCATAGCATCATGAAGGCTAGACTCAGACAACTACTATAGGCACTCTATAATGTGTGTCTTTACATGTGCTCTCTCATAGCATCATGAAGGCTAGACTCAGACAACTACTATAGGCACTCTATAATGTGTGTCTTTGCATGTGCTCTCTCATAGCATCATGAAGGCTAGACTCAGACAACTACTATAGGCACTCTATAATGTGTGTCTTTGCATGTGCTCTCTCATAGCGTCATAAAGGCTAGACTCAGACAACTACTATAGGCACTCTATAATGTGTGTCTTTGCATGTGCTCTCTCATAGCATCATGAAGGCTAGACTCAGACAACTACTATAGGCACTCTATAATGTGTGTCTTTACATCTGCTCTCTCATAGCGTCATAAAGGCTAGACTCAGACAACTACTATAGGCACTCTATAATGTGTGTCTTTACATGTGCTCTCTCATAGCATCATGAAGGCTAGACTCAGACAACTACTATAGGCACTCTATAATGTGTGTCTTTGCATGTGCTCTCTCATAGCATCATGAAGGCTAGACTCAGACAACTACTATAGGCACTCTATAATGTGTGTCTTTACATCTGCTCTCTCATAGCATCATGAAGGCTAGACTCAGACAACTACTATAGGCACTCTATAATGTGTGTCTTTACATGTGCTCTCTCATAGCATCATGAAGGCTAGACTCAGACAACTACTATAGGCACTCTATAATGTGTGTCTTTACATGTGCTCTCTCATAGCGTCATAAAGGCTAGACTCAGACAACTACTATAGGCACTCTATAATGTGTGTCTTTGCATGTGCTCTCTCATAGCATCATGAAGGCTAGACTCAGACAACTACTATAGGCACTCTATAATGTGTGTCTTTACATGTGCTCTCTCATAGCATCATGAAGGCTAGACTCAGACAACTACTATAGGCACTCTATAATGTGTGTCTTTGCATGTGCTCTCTCATAGCATCATGAAGGCTAGACTCAGACAACTACTATAGGCACTCTATAATGTGTGTCTTTACATGTGCTCTCTCATAGCATCATGAAGGCTAGACTCAGACAACTACTATAGGCACTCTATAATGTGTGTCTTTGCATGTGCTCTCTCATAGCGTCATAAAGGCTAGACTCAGACAACTACTATAGGCAATCCCCTGGCTTTTTATTTATTCATTAATTTAACCTTTATTTAACTAGTCAGTTATGAATAAATTCTTATTTTACAATGACGTCCTACCCCGGCCAAACCCTCCCCTAACCCGGACGACGCTGGGCCAATCGTGCGTCGCTCTAGCTTCCTACCTGCCTGCCTACTTTTACACTCTCTATCAGTCTTGTGTCAGTCTTGTGTCAGTCTTGTGTCAGTCCCGCGTCAGTCCAGTCCCGTGTCAGTCCCACGTCAGTCCAGTCCCGTGTCAATCCCGTGTCAGTCCCGTGCCAGTCCCACGTCAGTCCAGTGTCAGTCCCGTGTCAGTCCCACGTCAGTCCAGTCCTGTGTCAGTCCTGTGCCAGTCCCGTGCCAGTCCCGCGTCAGTCCCGTGTCAGTCCCACGTCAGTCCAGTCCCGTGTCAGTCCCACGTCAGTCCAGTCCCGTGTCAATCCCGTGTCAGTCCAGTGTCAGTCCCATGCCAGTCCAGTGTCAGTCCCGTGTCAGTCCCACGTCAGTCCAGTCCCGTGTCAATCCCGTGCCAGTCCCGCGTCAGTCCAGTGTCAGTCCCGTGTCAGTCCCACGTCAGTCCAGTCCCGTGTCAATCCCGTGCCAGTCCCGCGTCAGTCCAGTGTCAGTCCCGTGTCAGTCCCACGTCAGTCCAGTCCCGTGTCAATGCCGTGCCAGTCCAGTGTCAGTCCAGTGTCAGTCCCACGTCAGTCCCGTGCCAGTCCTGTGTCAGTCCCGTGTCAGTCCCGCGCCAGTCCTGTGTCAGTCCCGTGTCAGTCCCACGTCAGTCCCGTGCCAGTCCTGTGTACTCTTAGTTTTGCTGTGTCATGTAAAGGAGCAGTGTGATAACAGAAGAGAAACCCCCAGTGTGTCTAGAGAGTAGGAGCATGGGGCGGTGAGGTGACTATGGCAACCAGGCCTTCTACATTCTACCGGGGTTTTAATGAACACGGCCATGTTCCCTTGGCTTTCTCAGCAGGCGTGGGTTCTAAAGACACACACACACAGACACACATACACACACACAGACACACACACACACACAAACACAAACAAGTACACTTCCCCACACACACACAAACATACAAACAAGTACACCCCCCCACACACACACCATGACTTACTGTGAGTTCGGACGTAATTAACAGTTCTAAGTCCCAGTGTCTACCTGACACCAGTAGGAAGGGAATGTTATGGAGTATAATATACCACCTGACACCAGTAGGAGGGGAATGTTATGGAGTATAATATACCACCTGACACCAGTAGGAGGGGAATGTTATGGAGTATAATATACCACCTGACACCAGCAGGAGGGGAATGTTATGGAGTATAATATACCACCTGACACCAGTAGGAGGGGAATGTTATGGAGTATAATATACCACCTGACACCAGTAGGAAGGGAATGTTATGGAGTATAATATACCACCTGACACCAGCAGGAGGGGAATGTTATGGAGTATAATATACCACCTGACACCAGTAGGAGGGGAATGTTATGGAGTATAATATACCACCTGACACCAGTAGGAGAGGAATGTTATGGAGTATAATATACCACCTGACACCAGTAGGAGGGGAATGTTATGGAGTATAATATACCACCTGACACCAGTAGGAGAGGAATGTTATGGAGTATAATATACCACCTGACACCAGTAGGAAGGGAATGTTATGGAGTATAATATACCACCTGACACCAGTAGGAGAGGAATGTTATGGAGTATAATATACCACCTGACACCAGCAGGAGGGGAATGTTATGGAGTATAATATACCACCTGACACCAGTAGGAGAGGAATGTTATGGAGTATAATATACCACCTGACACCAGTAGGAGGGGAATGTTATGGAGTATAATATACCACCTGACACCAGTAGGAGGGGAATGTTATGGAGTATAATATACCACCTGACACCAGTAGGAGGGGAATGTTATGGAGTATAATATACCACCTGACACCAGTAGGAGAGGAATGTTATGGAGTATAATATACCACCTGACACCAGTAGGAGAGGAATGTTATGGAGTATAATATACCACCTGACACCAGTAGGAGGGGAATGTTATGGAGTATAATATACCACCTGACACCAGTAGGAGAGGAATGTTATGGAGTATAATATACCACCTGACACCAGCAGGAGGGGAATGTTATGGAGTATAATATACCACCTGACACCAGTAGGAGGGGAATGTTATGGAGTATAATATACCACCTGACACCAGTAGGAGAGGAATGTTATGGAGTATAATATACCACCTGACACCAGTAGGAGAGGAATGTTATGGAGTATAATATACCACCTGACACCAGTAGGAGGGGAATGTTATGGAGTATAATATACCACCTGACACCAGTAGGAGGGGAATGTTATGGAGTATAATATACCACCTGACACCAGTAGGAGGGGAATGTTATGGAGTATAATATACCACCTGACACCAGTAGGAGAGGAATGTTATGGAGTTTTGTGTCCATTTTGTTGTGTTGTGGTCCCTTACTTGACGTGTGTGTGTGTGTGTGTGTGTGTGTGTGTGTGTGTGTGTGTGTGTGTGTGTGTGTGTGTGTGTGTGTGTGTGTGTGTGTGTGTGTGTGTGTGTGTGTGTGTGTGTGTGTGTGTGTGTGTGTGTGTGTGTGTGTGTGTGCGTGCGTGCGTGCGTGCGTGCGTGTGTGTGTTCAAACCCCTTTAGATGACCGTTGTGATCATTGTGTGTTTCCAGATCCCTTACCTAGCTGATGGAGTTCGTATCCATGGAGAGAAAGTGACTGAGGCTCTGAGGCCTTTCCATGACCGCCTGGAGGTCTGCTTCAAACAGCTCAGAGAGAAAGTGGAGAAACAGTACGGAGTCAAGACACTGGTAATATCTCTCTCCTGTGCTCTCTTCTCCTCCTCTCTCCTCCTCTCTCCGCCTCTATTCTTCTGTTCTCCTCTCTCCTCCTCTCTCCACCTCTCGTCTCCTCTCTCCTGTGCTCTCTTCTCCACCTCTCTCCTCCTCTCTCCACCTCTCGTCTCCTCTCTCCTGTGCTCTCTCCTCCTCTCTCCTCCTCTCGTCTCCTCTCTCCTGTGCTCTCTCCTCCACCTCTCTCCTCCTCTCTCCACCTCTCGTCTCCTCTCTCCTGTGCTCTCTTCTCCACCTCTCTCCTCCTCTCTCCACCTCTCGTCTCCTCTCTCCTGTGCTCTCTTCTCCACCTCTCTCCTCCTCTCTCCACCTCTCGTCTCCTCTCTCCTGTGCTCTCTTCTCCACCTCTCTCCTCCTCTCTCCACCTCTCGTCTCCTCTCTCCTGTGCTCTCTCCACCTCTCTCCTCCTCTCTCCACCTCTCGTCTCCTCTCTCCTGTGCTCTCTTCTCCACCTCTCTCCTCCTCTCTCCACCTCTCGTCTCCTCTCTCCTGTGCTCTCTTCTCCACCTCTCTCCTCCTCTCTCCACCTCTCGTCTCCTCTCTCCTGTGCTCTCTTCTCCACCTCTCTCCTCCTCTCTCCACCTCTCGTCTCCTCTCTCCTGTGCTCTCTCCTCCTCTCTCCTCCTCTCTCCACCTCTCGTCTCCTCTCTCCTGTGCTCTCTTCTCCACCTCTCTCCTCCTCTCTCCACCTCTCGTCTCCTCTCTCCTGTGCTCTCTCCACCTCTCGTCTCCTCTCTCCTGTGCTCTCGTCTCCTCTCTTATCCGCTCTCCTCTCTTCTCATCTCTCCTCTTCTCCGCTCTCTTCTCATCTCTCCTCTTCTCTGTTCTCCTCTTCTCCCTTCTGCTCCTCTCTTCTCTGCTCTCCTCTCTTCTCCTCTCCTTTCTTCCTCTCTACTTCTTCTCTTTCTCTGTCCTAATTCCTCCTCTCATCTCATCCTACTCTCTCCTACTCATTTTAAATTGACATGTTAGTAATTTAGCAGACACTCTTGGCCAGAGCCACTTACAGTTAGTGCATTCATCTCCAGATAGCTAGGTGGAACAACCACATATCACAGTTAGTGCATTCATCTTAAGGTAGCTTGGTGAGACAACCACATATCACAGGCATAGAAAGTAGATTTTCCCTCAATAACGTAGCTGTCAGTAGAGTCCGAGCTGTCAGTAGAGTCCGAGCTGTCAGAGCTGTCAGTAGAGTCAGAGCTGTCAGTAGAGTCAGAGCTGTCAGTAGAGTCTGAGCTGTCAGAGCTGTCAGTAGACTCCGAGCTGTCAGTAGAGTCCGAGCTGTCAGTAGAGTCCGAGCTGCCAGTAGAGTCCGAGCTGCCAGTAGAGTCCGAGCTGCCAGTAGAGTCCGAGCTGCCAGTAGAGTCCGAGCTGCCAGTAGAGTCCGAGCTGTCAGAGCTGTCAGTCGAGTCCGAGCTGTCAGAGCTGTCAGTAGAGTCCGAGCTGTCAGTAGAGTCCGGGCTGTCAGTAGAGTCCGGGCTGTCAGTAGAGTCCGGGCTGTCAGTAGAGTCCGGGCTGTCAGTAGAGTCCGGGCTGTCAGTAGAGTCCGAGCTGTCAGTAGAGTCCGAGCTGTCAGTAGAGTCCGAGCTGTCAGTAGAGTCCGAGCTGTCAGAAGAGTCCGAGCTGTCAGTAGAGTCCGAGCTGTCAGAAGAGTCCGAGCTGTCAGAAGAGTCCGAGCTGTCAGTAGAGTCCGAGCTGTCAGTAGAGTCAGAGCTGTCAGAGCTGTCAGTAGAGTCCGAGCTGTCAGTAGAGTCCGAGCTGTCAGAAGAGTCCGAGCTGTCAGTAGAGTCCGGGCTGTCAGTAGAGTGCGGGCTGTCAGTAGAGTCCGGGCTGTCAGTAGAGTCCGGGCTGTCAGTAGAGTCCGAGCTGTCAGTAGAGTCCGAGCTGTCAGTAGAGTCCGAGCTGTCAGAGCTGTCAGTAGAGTCCGGGCTGTCAGTAGAGTCCGAGCTGTCAGAGCTGTCAGTAGAGTCCGAGCTGTCAGAGCTGTCAGTAGAGTCCGAGTTGTCAGAGCTGTCAGTAGAGTCCGAGCTGTCAGAGCTGTCAGTAGAGTCCGGGCTGTCAGTAGAGTCCGAGCTGTCGGTAGAGTCCGGGCTGTCGGTAGAGTCCGGGCTGTCGGTAGAGTCCGGGCTGTCGGTAGAGTCCGGGCTGTCGGTAGAGTCCGGGCTGTCAGTAGAGTCCGAGCTAGAAGGGGTGGGGAGGCTCAAGTGAAAGGAGGATTATTTAAGGTCGGGTTTCAGACGTTTTCAGAAGATGGGCAGGGACTCTGCTGTCCGAGCTTCAGGGGGAAGCTGGTTCCACCATTGGGGTGCCAGGACAGAGAAGAGCTTGGACTGGGCTGAGTGGGAGCTGCCCTCCCGTAGGGGTGGGAGGGCCTAGAGACCAGAGGTGGCAGATAGAGTGTTCGGGGTGTTGAGTTTGAGCAGAGCCTGAAGGTAGGGAGGGAGAGCTGCCCTCCCGTAGGGGTGGGAGGGCTTAGAGACCAGAGGTGGCAGATAGAGTGTTCGGGGTGTTGAGTTTGAGCAGAGCCTGAAGGTAGGGAGGGGGAGCTGCCCTCCCGTAGGGGTGGGAGGGCCTAGAGACCAGAGGTGGCAGGGTGTTGAGTTTGAGCAGAGCCTGAAGGTAGGGAGGGGGAGCTGCCCTCCTGTAGGGGTGGGAGGGCCTAGAGACCAGAGGTGGCAGGGTGTTGAGTTTGAGCAGAGCCTGAAGGTAGGGAGGGGGAGCTGCCCTCCTGTAGGGGTGGGAGGGCCTAGAGACCAGAGGTGGCAGAGTGTTGAGTTTGAGCAGAGCCTGAAGGTAGGGAGGGAGAGCTGCCCTCCTGTAGGGGTGGGAGGGCCTAGAGACCAGAGGTGGCAGAGTGTTGAGTTTGAGCAGAGCCTGAAGGTAGGGAGGGAGAGCTGCCCTCCTGTAGGGGTGGGAGGGCCTAGAGACCAGAGGTGGCAGATAGAGGGTTGAGTTTGAGCCTGAAGGTAGGGAGGGGGAGCTGCCCTCCTGTAGGGGTGGGAGGGCCTAGAGACCAGAGGTGGCAGATAGAGGGTTGAGTTTGAGCCTGAAGGTAGGGAGGAGCAGTTCCTCCTGAGCTACTTCTTCTCTCTCCTCTCCTGTTGTTGGCCCATTAAAAAGTGTCCCTGGATTTATTTCCTCGAACAAACGTTTATTCCATCACCTGCAGTGTTGTCAAAATGATGGGCACAATGAGGATTATTTATGTGATAACATGGTGGTGGTGTTGACGCATGGAGAGAACAGAACAGACTGACCGTGGCTCAGTATTTCAGGTCCTTAACTCTCCATCTCCCCTAGTACAGACATGATATTTGTGGTCTTCCTGAACAACACTCTATTGTGTCCTGTTCTTCTCAGAGTCATTCCTACTGTAGCTGGGACACAATGCTGCTGGCAATGTTACCTGCTAGACCCTGGGCCAGTTCAGTATGGAAGAGCACACACACACTGAATCAACCCTAGACATGGATCTATAGACGCTATTAACTAACACTGATGGGAGGAGGAGGGTATTGATCACTCAAAGATAGGAGGAGGAGGAGGGTATTGATCACTCAAAGATAGGAGGGTATTGATCACTCAAAGATAGGAGGAGGAGGAGGGTATTGATCACTCAAAGATAGGAGGGTATTGATCACACAAAGATAGGAGGAGGAGGAGGGTATTGATCACTCAAAGATAGGAGGAGGAGGGTATTGATCACTCAAAGATAGGAGGAGGAGGAGGGTATTGATCACTCAAAGATAGGAGGAGGAGGAGGGTATTGATCACTCAAAGATAGGAGGAGGAGGAGGGTATTGATCACTCAAAGATAGGAGGAGTAGGAGGGTATTGATCACTCAAAGATAGGAGGAGTAGGAGGGTATTGATCACTCAAAGATAGGAGGAGGAGGAGGGTATTGATCACTCAAGGATAGGAGGAGGAGGTGGGTATTGATCACTCAAAGATAGGGAGGAGGATATTGATCACTCAAAGATAGGAGGAGTAGGAGGGTATTGATCACTCAAAGATAGGAGGAGGAGGGTATTGATCACTCAAAGATAGGAGGAGTAGGAGGGTATTGATCACTCAAAGATAGGAGGAGGAGGGTATTGATCACTCAAAGATAGGGAGGAGGATATTGATCACTCAAAGATAGGATGAGTAGGAGGGTATTGATCACTCAAAGATAGGAGGAGGGTATTGATCACTCAAAGGTAGGAGGAGGAGGTGGTATTGATCACTCAAAGATAGGAGGAGGAGGTGGTATTGATCACTCAAAGGTAGGAGGAGGAGGTGGTATTGATCACTCAAAGATAGGAGGAGGATTTACATGGTATAAATTCACGAGGTGGACTATCATCACTACCGCTGGCTCGTGTGTGTGTGTGTGTGTGTGTGTGCGTGCCTGCACACGGCAATAATGAATATGCTGTAAGGACAGAACAGCACAGCCATAGCACAACAGACAAGGCTGACAACAGCCCAGGACTGTCTCAAGGAACTACGGCCCCAGGGACTACAGCCCCAGGAACTTTAGCCAGACTGACAACAGCCCAGGACTGTCTCAAGGAACTACGGCCCCAGGAACTTTAGCCAGGCTGACAACAGCCCAGGAGACTGTCTCAAGGAACTACGGCCCCAGGAACTACGGCCCCAGGAACTTTAGCCAGGCTGACAGCAGCCCAGGACTGTCTCAAGGAACTACGGCCCCAGGAACTACGGCCCCAGGAACTTTAGCCAGGCTGACAACAGCCCAGGAGACTGTCTCAGGGAACTACGGCCCCAGGAACTTTAGCCAGACTGACAGCAGCCCAGGTCTCTCTCAGGGAACTACAGCCCCAGGAACTTTAGCCAGACTGACAGCAGCCCAGGTCTCTCTCAGGGAACTACAGCCCCAGGAACTTTAGCCAGACTGACAGCAGCCCAGGTCTCTCTCAAGGAACTACGGCCCCAGGAACTACGGCCCCAGGAACTTTAGCCAGGCTGACAGCAGCCCAGGACTGTCTCAAGGAACTATGGCCCCAGGAACTACGGCCCCAGGAACTACGGCCTCAGGAACTTTAGCCAGGCTGACAGCAGCCCAGGACTGTCTCAAGGAACTATGGCCCCAGGAACTACAGCCCCAGGAACTTTAGCCAGACTGACAGCAGCCCAGGTCTCTCTCAGGGAACTACGGCCCAGGAAACAGAACTTTGTTATAGCCAGACTTTATAGTCAGGACTCTACTCACTTCCAATGTTATATGTAGCCCAATAATCTCTCGTTTTCTCTCTCTGTTTTCTACTCATCTCTGTCTCCCTCTCTCTCTCTCTCTCTCATCTCTCCTCTCTCTCTGCTTTCTCTCTCTCTCTCTCTCTCTCATCTCCTCTCTCTCTCTCTCTCTCTCTCTCT
>NW_022261981.1:8823776-8859415 GCF_002021735.2 Oncorhynchus kisutch | reverse complement strand
CTCTTCATTACAGCAGCAGAGCACCAAAGCCCACTGCTCTGGTCCTCTGGGATGTAGCCACCGGTTATTCGGCCCCTAGATTCCCCTGGTGCTACATCAGTCAGCCAGTCGTCTGGCCCCTTGATTCCCCTGGTGGTAGATCAGCCAGCCAGTCGTCTGGCCCTAGATGCTCCTGGTGGGTAGATCAGCCAGCCAGTCGTCTGGGCCCCTAGATGCCCCTGGTGGTAGATCAGCCAGCCAGGCGTCTGGCCCCTGATAGAGCTTCTTCCTCGGGGCCTGAGAAGAGAGGAGAGGATGACTCTTTCATTCAACGTCATTGGCACAGGAAGAGGCTAACCGCTGTACTGTCTCCGTTAGATAAATCCACTCTAAGCATCACCCTGTTGAGGACTGACTTTTGAGTTTTACAGCGGGGTTGAATGACATGAACTTGTGAATCAACAGCTAATTGTCTACAATATATATATAAGTGTGGAGCCCTTTAAAACCTCTTCACAATACAGATTGAAATTATGGCCCTACCATGTGAAACCAATATTGAGGCACTAACCACAAATAAGATGCAGTAAGCTGACAGTAAACGTGAGTTTCAATCTATACCCAGCTTTAGAAATACAAATAGCCTCTGAACATATTTGCATGTTCAGAGAGGAATACGATGAGCCAATCCCGACGAGGATACGAAAGCAATTTTCACCCTAAATGGTATTTAATTGCTCTCTCGTTTGTTATTCTTCAGCTTAGACACAGTTGGCCTTTCAGTGCAGTACATTTAATGGCTTTCTAGTGAGATGTAGTTTTAGATGGTGTTCTAGTGAGATGTAGTTTAGATGGTTTTCTATTGAGCTCTATTGAGATGTAGTTGAGATGGTTTTCTATTGTGATGTAGTTTAGATGGTTTTCTATTGTGATGTAGTTTAGATGGTGTTCTAGTGAGATGTAGTTGAGGATGGTTTTCTATTGTGATGTAGTTTAGATGGTTTTCTATTGTGATGTAGTTTAGATGGTGTTCTAGTGAGATGTAGTTTAGATGGTTTTCTATTGTGATGTAGTTTAGATGGTTTTCTATTGAGTTCTATTGTGATGTAGTTTAGATGGTGTTCTAGTGAGATGTAGTTTAGATGGTTTTCTATTGAGATGTAGTTTAGATGGTTTTCTATTGAGTTTCTATTGAGATGTAGTTTAGATGGTTTTCTATTGAGATGTAGTTTAGATGGTTTCTATTGGGATGTAGTTTAGATGGTTTCTATTGAGTTCTATTGAGATGTAGTTTAGATGGTTTTCTATTGAGATGTAGTTTAATGGTTTTCTATTGGGATGTAGTTTAGATGGTTTTCTATGAGTTCTATTGAGATGTAGTTTAGATGGTTTTCTATTGAGATGTAGTTTAGATGGTTTCTATTGAGATGTAGTTTAGATGGTTTTCTATTGAGCTCTATTGAGATGTAGTTGAGATGGTTTTCTATTGTGATGTAGTTTAGATGGTTTTCTATTGTGATGTAGTTTAGATGGTGTTCTAGTGAGATGTAGTTGAGATGGTTTTCTATTGTGATGTAGTTTAGATGGTTTTCTATTGTGATGTAGTTTAGATGGTGTTCTAGTGAGATGTAGTTTAGATGGTGTTCTATTGAATGTAGTTTAGATGGTTTTCTATTGTGATGTAGTTTAGATGGTGTTCTAGTGAGATGTAGTTTAGATGGTTTTCTATTGTGATGTAGTTTAGATGGTTTTCTATTGAGTTCTATTGTGATGTAGTTTAGATGGTGTTCTAGTGAGATGTAGTTTAGATGGTTTTCTATTGAGATGTAGTTTAGATGGTTTTCTATTGAGTTCTATTGAGATGTAGTTTAGATGGTTTTCTATTGAGATGTAGTTTAGATGGTTTTCTATTGGGATGTAGTTTAGATGGTTTTCTATTGAGTTCTATTGAGATGTAGTTTAGATGGTTTTCTATTGAGATGTAGTTTAGATGGTTTTCTATTGGGATGTAGTTTAGATGGTTTTCTATTGAGTTCTATTGAGATGTAGTTTAGATGGTTTTCTATTGAGATGTAGTTTAGATGGTTTTCTATTGAGATGTAGTTTAGATGGTTTTCTATTGAGATGTAGTTTAGATGGTTTTCTATTGAGTTCTATTGAGATGTAGTTTAGATGGTTTTCTATTGTGATGTAGTTTTGATGGTCTGACTTCTAATAAACAATAGGTTTGGTAGCAACATGATGGTTTTAGGTGGCATCTTTTTTCTCCCTCCTTTCTCTCCCTCCTTTCTCTCCCTCCTCTCTCTCCCACCTCTCTCTCCTTCCTTCCTTCTCTCCTGAATGATTGATTGATTGATAGCATCCTGATCTCTGATGACTCTCTCCAGACGTCATCAGATCAGCCCTCGTCCTCTTATCTATTTTTTGATTCTACGATTTGATTTGATTCCTACAGGATATGTGATACGTCTCTTCTCTCTCTCTCTGTGTGTGTTCAGATCAGCCCACTGAGGCCTCAGAGACCAAAGAGTCAGGTGTTGAACCTGTTGAGTGGAGACCGCCGTCTCTCTGTGTCCCCTGGAGCCCCCCAGCCCCATTCTTCCCCGGGCCCCCCACCCATCACCCCCAGGAACAAACTGTCCTTCAGCCTGCTCACCGTCTCCAGTGAGTACACACATACATGGACAGATATGCACACACACACACGCGTACACACACGCGCACCTCCGCCATGTTCTCTTACCCTGCTGGCTGAATGTTTCTTCTAGGGTCGTCTCTGTCTTCCCTGGGCTCTCTAGGGTCGTCTCTGTCTTCCCTGGGCTCTCTAGGGTCGTCTCTGTCTTCCCTGGGCTCTCTAGGGTCGTCTCTGTCTTCCCTGGGCTCTCTAGGGTCGTCTCTGTCTTCCCTGGGCTCTCTAGGGTCATATCTGTCTTCCCTGGGCTCTCTAGAGTCGTCTCTGTCTTCCCTGGGCTCTCTAGGGTCGTCTCTGTCTTCCCTGGGCTCTCGAGTCGTCTCTGTCTTCCCTGGGCTCTCTAGGGTCGTCTCTGTCTTCCCTGGGCTCTCTAGGGTCGTCTCCATCTTCCCTGGGCTGTCTAGGGTCATCTTCGTCTTCCCTGGGCTCTCTAGGTTCGTCTACGTCTTCCCTGGGCTCTCTAGGGTCGTCTCTGTCTTCCCTCTAACCCACAGAAACTACGCGGAGATAGATAGAGGCAGTGTATGGTGATAGATAGAGGGGGTGAAATTTGGTTTAGACTGAAACTTGGTATGACACAGAAGGCAATGCCAATAAACTCTTGGCAGATGAACTCAAACTGGACCCTAAACCATGGAGATGGAGGGACCAATAGGAATGGCTCTTTCTTTCCAGATGGACGGCCCAGATCTATAATGATGAAACTGCTCAGGGGCAAAGACAAGGAGGAGTTTCTCAGGAGAGCCATGTGCCTGAAGGAACCCTAAATCTCCTGAAGGAACCCTAAATCTCCTGAAGGAACCCTAAATCTCCTGAAGGAACCCTAAATCTCCTGAAGGAATCCTAAATCTCCTGAAGGAACCCTAAATCTCCTGAAGGAACCCTAAATCTCCTGAAGGAACCCTGAATCTCCTGAAGGAATCCTAAATCTCTTGACGGAAACCCTGAATCTCCTGAAGGAATCCTAAATCTCCTGAAGGAACCCTAAATCTCCTGAAGGAACCCTAAATCTCCTGAAGGAACCCTAAATCTCCTGAAGGAATCCTAAATCTCCTGAAGGAACCCTGAATCTCCTGAAGGAACCCTAAATCTCTTGACGGAAACCCTGAATCTCCTGAAGGAATCCTAAATCTCCTGAAGGAACCCTAAATCTCTTGACGGAAACCCTGAATCTCCTGAAGGAATCCTAAATCTCCTGAAGGAACCCTAAATCTCCTGAAGGAACCCTAAATCTCTTGACGGAAACCCTGAATCTCCTGAAGGAATCCTAAATCTCTTGACGGAAACCCTAAATCTCCTGAAGGAACCCTAAATCTCCTGAAGGAACCCTAAATCTCCTGAAGGAACCCTAAATCTCTTGACGGAAACCCTGAATCTCCTGAAGGAATCCTAAATCTCTTGACGGAAACCCTAAATCTCCTGAAGGAACCCTAAATCTCCTGAAGGAATCCTAAATCTTCTGAAGGAACCCTGAATCTCCTGAAGGAATCCTAAATCTCCTGAAGGAACCCTGAATCTCCTGAAGGAATCCTAAATCTCCTGAAGGAACCCTGAATCTCCTGAAGGAACCCTAAATCTCTTGACGGAAACCCTGAATCTCCTGAAGGAATCCTAAATCTCCTGAAGGAACCCTGAATCTCCTGAAGGAATCCTAAATCTCCTGAAGGAACCCTGAATCTCCTGAAGGAACCCTAAATCTCTTGACGGAAACCCTGAATCTCCTGAAGGAACCCTAAATCTCTTGACGGAAACCCTGAATCTCCTGAAGGAATCCTAAATCTCCTGAAGGAACCCTAAATCTCCTGAAGGAACCCTAAATCTCTTGACGGAAACCCTGAATCTCCTGAAGGAATCCTGAATCTCCTGAAGGAATCCTAAATCTCCTGAAGGAACCCTAAATCTCCTGAAGGAACCCTAAATCTTCTGAAGGAACCCTAAATCTTCTGAAGGAACCCTGATTCTCCTGAAGGAACCCTGATTCTCCTGAAGGAACCCTGAATCTCATGAAGGAACTCTGAATCACCTGAAGGGAACCTAAATCACCTGAAGGGAACCTAAATCTCCTGAAGGAACCCTAAATCTCCAGAAGGGAACCTAAATCTCCCGAAGGAACCCTAAATCTTCCGAAGGGAACCTAAATCACCTGAAGGGAACCTAAATCTCCCGAAGGGAACCTAAATCACCTACATCTCCTGATAAAACTAACACCAATGTATGGTTGTATTGGACATGCGAGACGTACACTCCTATGTTTCTGTTCCACTCTCTGGATGATTCCCACTGTGTATCTCTCTTAGTTAGGCAGGAACCCTGATAACATGGTCTCTAACATGTTAGATATGAATGAAACCAAGGATATCAACCCTGATAACATGGTCTCTAACCTGTTAGATATTAATGAAACCAAGGATATCAACCCTGATAACATGGTCTCTAACCTGTTAGATATTAATGAAACCAAGGATATCAACCCTGATAACATGGTCTTTAACCCGTTAGATATTAATGAAGCCAACGATAAATACAATGATTGTGTTGATCCAGATGAAAATGTCCTGAGATTTACCAGAGATGAGTCTTATCTCTTGTGATTACTATAATGTTAAGCAGATGAACAACCTGTGGAGTAGTTGATCTAATAACAAATCTTATTTTCTACCTTTTTCATTTGAACGTTTGCAGGTCTTCCTAAAAAAACATCACGACCACCTTATTCATCATCTGTCTCCTCTACAGTTTCTGAATGTTCCCCGACCACCTTATTCATCATCTGTCTCCTCTTCAGTTTCTGAATGTTCCACGACCACCTTATTCATCATCTGTCTCCTCTACAGTTTCTGAATGTTCCACCGTTGCCCTTTCAGAAACATGGTCGACTGACGAGAACATCCACGCTTCATCTCCTTTATAATGCCGTTCACCACTGGAGAACATCCACGCTTCATCTCCTTTATAATGCCGTTCACCACTGGAGAACATCCACGCTTCATCTCCTTTATAATGCCGTTCATCACTGGAGAACATCCACGCTTCATCTCCTTTATAATGCCACTGGAGAACATCCACGCTTAATCTCCTTTATAATGTCGTTCACCCCTGGAGAACATCCACGCTTCATCTCCTTTATAATGCCGTTCACCACTGGAGAACATCCACGCTTCATCTCCGTTATAATGCCACTGGAGAACATCCACGCTTCATCTCCTTTATAATGCCGTTCACCACTGGAGAACATCCACGCTTCATCTCCTTTATAATGCCACTGGAGAACATCCACGCTTCATCTCCTTTATAATGCCGTTCACCACTGGAGAACATCCACGCTTCATCTCCTTTATAATGCCGTTCACCACTGGAGAACATCCACACTTCATCTCCTTTATAATGCCACTGGAGAACATCCAGAGTGGCAGGAGGAGCGGCCATTTTGTGTTCATTAACACGTTCTCTTCTTTGAGAGGACCTCTAAGAGAGGACCTCACGCTTCCATCTGATAACATTGATGTTTAATCTCTGTTGATAGAAATTCCCCGGTGTTCATTTCTTGGTGTTAAAACAAGTGGTGATTGGCTGCATCGATCGGCCACCTGATTCAACATTGGTAGTTTCATTGATGTCCTTGTATCTACCCGGGATTGGATCAATAGTGAAGCTAAAAATGTGTTTTCTAATGGGTGATTACAAGGATTGGGTGATTTCTATTGGGTGATTACAAGGATTGGGTGATTTCTCTTGGGTGATTACAAGGATTGGGTGATTTCTCTTGGGTGATTACAAGGATTGGGTGATTTCTATTGGGTGATTACAACGTAAACGTATTTAGAAAGGGAGAAGCACTCACTGACATCTGCCTTGTTGAATAGTTTATACTGCAGCTATCTGTATCCCGTCGTCTTTAAGCCCACGAGACTGACCAGTCCACCTGCCTCCCTTATTGATTCTTTAAATAATGTGGCAGGTAATAACAGATGTACTTTTCATGAAGTTAATGACCACTTTCCACTTTTCTTCGGCAACTGGAAAATGAACAGATGGGAATGATTAGCAGAATGTAGAATATTTAACTAAAGTAATTATGATCGCTTTAAGATGTTGATTGATGATATATATATATATTCAGGTTGATTTGGAGTCTGCTTGCCAGACTCACATCTTTCAATTTCTGTATTTCACCACTGCTTTGCCTTAGTTAAGTCACGTAAGAGAGCAGCAGAAGGTTCTGGAAACCAAAAATCCCACAGTACAAAATACAAAATTAAAAAAATTGTGTAAAAGGTTCATCAATCATCTGTTGAGTAAGAAAAAAGGCCTGTACAACTCCCCCATGTCAATGTCCTGTTGGAAATAAGACCTATACTGTTCCTGATGTTATTTCATGTCAATTAAATAAAAACAATTTTTTGTGAATGTGGGTTCCTCTCTGCCAAAGACAACAGAGCAAACGGATGGAAATCCCCCTGGGTTACATGTCCCTTCTCTGCTTCAGTGTGATCCTCCTGATGGGAGGCGATGGAGATCATCGGTAACTTAAAGATATCAGCGGCAGGTCATGATGACATTGGCGTCTCTGTGGTGAAATCGATGTCTTCCTCGATCACTGAGCCTCTTTATAACGTCCATCTTGACCAAATCAATCCCAACTGGTATTGTTCCTAAAGATTCGAAAATTGCCAAAGTTATACCTCTCTCTATAAATCTGGAGATCCAAGATATTTTACAAATTATCGCCCCAAATATCTGTACTGCCATGTTTTTCTAAAGTCCTAGAAAGATTGGTGTATAAGAGAATGCTGAAACATTTAAATCAACACTGTATTCTATATGAGCACCAATATGGTTTTTCATAAAAAACTACTCCACAGATACGGCTCTTTCGCAACACAATGAACGTTATCTTTAGAGATTTATCCCAAAGCGTTTGACACGGTCGATCATTAAATATTACTTTCTAGATTGCATTATTATGTTTGTCATGATTTAACATATCATTGGATATATAGTCCATGTTTATGATAGAGAACAATGTGTTAATGCAAACGGCTGTGTATCTACCAGGGCCAAGATATCCTGTTATGTGATACAGGGTTCAAAACCTGTCTAGTTTTCATAGTGGAGGGTGAGGGTTAGTGGTGAGGGTTTTACCAGTCTAGTTTTCATAGTGGAGGGTGAGGGTTAGTGGTGAGGGTTTTACCAGTCTAGTTTTTATAGTGGAGGGTGAGGGTTTTACCAGTCTAGTTTTCATAGTGGAGGGTGAGGGTTTTACCAGTCTAGTTTTTATAGTGGAGGGTAAGGGTTAGTGGTGAGGGTTTTACCAGTCTAGTTTTCATAGTGGAGGGTAAGGGTTAGTGGTGAGGGTTTTACCAGTCTAGTTTTCATAGTGGAGGGTGAGGGTTTTACCAGTCTAGTTTTTATAGTGGAGGGTAAGGGTTTTACCAGTCTAGTTTTTATAGTGGAGGGTAAGGGTTTTACCAGTCTAGTTTTCATAGTGGAGGGTGAGGGTTAGTGGTGAGGGTTTTACCAGTCTAGTTTTTATAGTGGAGGGTAAGGGTTTTACCAGTCTAGTTTTTATAGTGGAGGGTAAGGGTTTTACCAGTCTAGTTTTCATAGTGGAGAGTGAGGGTTTTACCAGTCTAGTTTTTATAGTGGAGGGTAAGGGTTTTACCAGTCTAGTTTTTATAGTGGAGGGTAAGGGTTTTACCAGTCTAGTTTTCATAGTGGAGGGTGAGGGTTAGTGGTGAGGGTTTTACCAGTCTAGTTTTTATAGTGGAGGGTGAGGGTTTTACCAGTCTAGTTTTCATAGTGGAGGGTGAGGGTTTTACCAGTCTAGTTTTCATAGTGGAGGGTAAGGGTTTTACCAGTCTAATTTTCATAGTGCAGGGTGAGGGTTAGTGGTGAGGGTTTTACCAGTCTAGTTTTCATAGTGGAGGGTAAGGGTTTTACCAGTCTAGTTTTCATAGTGGAGGGTAAGGGTTAGTGGTGAGGGTTTTACCAGTCTAGTTTTCATAGTGGAGCGTAAGGGTTAGTGGTGAGGGTTTTACCAGTCTAGTTTTTATAGTGGAGGGTAAGGGTTTTACCAGTCTAGTTTTTATAGTGGAGGGTAAGGGTTTTACCAGTCTAGTTTTTATAGTGGAGGGTAAGGGTTTTACCAGTCTAGTTTTCATAGTGGAGGGTGAGGGTTAGTGGTGAGGGTTTTACCAGTCTAGTTTTTATAGTGGAGGGTGAGGGTTTTACCAGTCTAGTTTTCATAGTGGAGGGTAAGGGTTTTACCAGTCTAATTTTCATAGTGCAGGGTGAGGGTTAGTGGTGAGGGTTTTACCAGTCTAGTTTTCATAGTGGAGGGTAAGGGTTTTACCAGTCTAGTTTTCATAGTGGAGGGTAAGGGTTAGTGGTGAGGGTTTTACCAGTCTAGTTTTCATAGTGGAGCGTAAGGGTTAGTGGTGAGGGTTTTACCAGTCTAGTTTTCATAGTGGAGGGTAAGGGTTAGTGGTGAGGGTTTTACCAGTCTAGTTTTCATAGTGGAGGGTGAGGGTTTTACCAGTCTAGTTTTTATAGTGGAGGGTAAGGGTTTTACCAGTCTAGTTTTTATAGTGGAGGGTAAGGGTTTTACCAGTCTAGTTTTCATAGTGGAGGGTGAGGGTTAGTGGTGAGGGTTTTACCAGTCTAGTTTTTATAGTGGAGGGTAAGGGTTTTACCAGTCTAGTTTTTATAGTGGAGGGTAAGGGTTTTACCAGTCTAGTTTTCATAGTGGAGAGTGAGGGTTTTACCAGTCTAGTTTTTATAGTGGAGGGTAAGGGTTTTACCAGTCTAGTTTTCATAGTGGAGGGTAAGGGTTTTACCAGTCTAGTTTTCATAGTGGAGGGTGAGGGTTAGTGGTGAGGGTTTTACCAGTCTAGTTTTCATAGTGGAGGGTGAGGGTTTTACCAGTCTAGTTTTCATAGTTGAGGGTAAGGGTTTTACCAGTCTAGTTTTCATAGTGGAGGGTGAGGGTTAGTGGTGAGGGTTTTACCAGTCTAGTTTTCATAGTGGAGGGTGAGGGTTTTACCAGTCTAGTTTTCATAGTGGAGGGTGAGGGTTTTACCAGTCTAGTTTTCATAGTGGAGGGTGAGGGTTAGTGGTGAGGGTTTTACCAGTCTAGTTTTCATAGTGGAGGGTGAGGGTTTTACCAGTCTAGTTTTCATAGTGGAGGGTGAGGGTTTTACCAGTCTAGTTTTCATAGTGGAGGGTGAGGGTTAGTGGTGAGGGTTTTACCAGTCTAGTTTTCATAGTGGAGGGTAAGGGTTTTACCAGTCTAGTTTTCATAGTGGATCGTACTATTTGGCCCTTTGTTATTCCTAGTCTGTATCAATGACCTTGCTGTTGGGTCTTCTACCATACCTCCCTTCTCTTTACTGATGATACCAATTAGATTGTATCACCCAAGCATTTTTGATTCACTAATTAAATGAAACCAACTCAGGCCACATTTTCTAAATGATTCCAGATAAGCAAATTCTCTTTAAACATTAATACATTCAATTTGATTATATTCAATTAAATGGAACAGGCCACATCCACTAGATTCCTCAGAGCTCTAATTGATGAAACGTTATCCTGGTAGGAACATATTCATTTTGTCTGTAGCAAAGTGATGAAATCTGTTGGAATCATCAGAGTGGTTTGGTTCATCAGGTTCGCTTCTCAACGCTACACTAGAGCTGCGTTGACCCAGATCTCATGTACTGTAATATTGTCTGGGCCAGTACAGACGTCTCCTACCTACACAGATTACTCATCATACAAAAGACAATTAGACTTTTCACCACTGGCGCCATCTGTTTTGTTATGTGTTTATTCTGGTACTTGTGTATTGTCTACCGTTTTTATTCTGGTTTTTATATCAGCCTTCCAGCCACACCTGCAAACTGTGTTTGTTGTCTCTTGCTGTTGTCTGTCTCTTGTTGTTGTCTGTCTCTTGTTGTTGTCTATCGCTTGTTTTGTTTGGTGTGAATAAATAAAGCTAGACAGACCAGACAGACTAGACAGATAGACAGACAGACAGACCACACCAGACCAGACCAGACAGGGTGTCTGTTAGATCTGGAGCTCAGACAGGATGTTCCTCATCTTTAAAAAAGACTCAAACAGTTTCTCCACAACCCATCACAGTCATCATGTGTTTCAGAGCACCTCTGGTTTCCAGTGTTGTTGCTGTCGTATGCTTTCAGCTGTTTCCCTTGGGGATGAGTGGTGACCTCAGAAATAAAGATTGTCCTCTGTCTCTCTCTCTCTCGGTCTGTCTGTCTCTCTCTGTCTCTCTGTCTGTCTCTCTGTGTCTGTCTCTCTGTGTCTGTCTCTCTCTGTCTCTCTGTCTGTCTCTCTGTGTCTGTCTCTCTGTGTCTGTCTCTCTCTGTCTCTCTGTCTGTCTCTCTCTGTCTGTCTCTCTGTGTCTGTCTCTCTGTGTCTGTCTCTCTGTGTCTGTCTCTCTGTGTCTGTCTCTCTGTCTGTCTCTCTGTGTCTGTCTCTCTGTGTCTGTCTCTCTCTGTCTGTCTCTCTGTGTCTGTCTCTCTGTCTGTCTCTCTCTGTCTCTCTGTGTCTGTCTCTCTGTGTCTGTCTCTCTGTGTCTGTCTCTCTCTGTCTCTCTCTGTCTCTCTGTGTCTGTCTCTCTGTTTCTCTCTGTGTCTGTCTCTCTGTCTCTCTCTCTGTGTCTATCTGTCTTTCTCTGTGTCTGTCTCTCTGTCTGTCTCTCTGTCTGTCTCTCTGTGGCTGTCTCGCTCTGTCTATCTCTCTGTCTGTCTCTCTGTGTCTGTCTCTCTGTGTCTGTCTCTCTCTGTCTCTCTGTCTGTCTCTCTCTGTCTCTCTGTGTCTGTCTCTCTGTCTGTCTCTGTGTCTGTGTCTGTCTCTCTGTGTCTGTCTCTGTGTCTGTCTCTGTGTCTGTCTCTCTGTCTCTCTGTCTCTCTCTGTGTCTGTCTCTCTGTCTCTCTGTCTGTCTCTCAGGTCTGGAGCTGAACGGGATGGGGGTTGATAAAGGAGAGACTCCTCCTCCCCTGCCCGTGAAGGGCATCTCTGCTGATTATGGGAACCTGCTAGGAGATAATGAAGACTTGACGAGTCCCTCCACCCCTCCCCTGACACACCATCAAAGGGTAGGTTTTTAATGTGGGCTAAGAACAGCACCTTAATGATGCCACATCAATACTACGGTTAATGGAACAACAGCCCATCACGAGAGAGGGAGGGAGAGAGGGAGGGAGTGTCTGTCCACAGTCCTCAGCAACACACTCCTCTCCTCCTCCACCATGTCTGTCCTGGTGGCTACAGCCTGATGGTCCTCCTGTCTCAGCCTGTCTGTTCCTGCCTCAGCCTGTCTGTTCCTGCCTCAGCCTGTCTGTTCCTGCCTCAGCCTGTCTCCTCCTTCCTCAGCCTGTCTCCTCCTTCCTCAGCCTGTCTCCTCCTACCTCAGCCTGTCTCCTCCTACCTCAGCCTGTCTCCTCCTACCTCAGCCTGTCTCCTCCTACCTCAGCCTGTCTCCTCCTGCCTCAGCCTGTTTCCTCCTACCTCAGCCTGCCTCCTGCCTCAGCCTGTCTCCTCCTGCCTCAGCCTGTCTCCTCCTACCTCAGCCTGTCTTCTCCTACCTGAACCTGTCTCCTCCTACCTCAGCATGTCTCCTCCTACCTACAGAGTCAGGCTAGATCAGTCTCACTGGGAGGGGGAGACTTGGTAGTAAACTGGAGTCAGGCTAGATTAGTCTCACTGGGGGGGAAACAGGCGGTAAACTGGAGTCAGGCTAGATTAGTCTCACTGGGAGGGGGAGACTTGGCAGTAAACTGGAGTCAGGCTAGATTAGTCTCACTGGTGGGGAAACAGGCGGTAAACTAGAGTCAGGCTAGATTAGTGGGGGAGGGACAGGCAGTAAACTGGAGTCAGACTAGATTAGTGGGGAGGGACGGTCAGTAAACTGGAGTCAGACTAGATTAGTAGGGGAGGGACAGGCAGTAAACTGGAGTCAGACTAGATTAGTAGGGAGGGACAGGCAGTAAACTGGAGTCAGACTAGATTAGTGAGGGAGGGACAGGCAGTAAACTGGAGTCAGACTAGATTAGTGGGGGAGGGACAGGCAGTAAACTGGAGTCAGACTAGATTAGTGGGGAGGGACAGGCAGTAAACTGGAGTCAGACTAGATTAGTGGGGGAGGGACAGGCAGTAAACTGGAGTCAGACTAGATTAGTGGGGGAGGGATAGGCAGTTAACTGGAGTCAGACTAGATTAGTAGGGGAGGGACAGGCAGTAAACTGGAGTCAGACTAGATTAGTAGGGGAGGGACAGGCAGTAAACTGGAGTCAGACTAGATTAGTGGGGGAGGTACAGGCAGTAAACTGGAGTCAGACTAGATTAGTGGGGGAGGGACAGGCAGTAAACTGGAGTCAGACTAGATTAGTGGGGGAGGGATAGGCAGTTAACTGGAGTCAGACTAGATTAGTAGGGGAGGGACAGGCAGTAAACTGGAGTCAGACTAGATTAGTAGGGGAGGGACAGGCAGTAAACTGGAGTCAGACTAGATTAGTGGGGGAGGTACAGGCAGTAAACTGGAGTCAGACTAGATTAGTGGGGGAGGGACAGGCAGTAAACTGGAGTCAGACTAGATTAGTGAGGGAGGGACAGGCAGTAAACTGGAGTCAGACTAGATTAGTGGGGGGGGGACAGGCAGTAAACTGGAGTCAGACTAGATTAGTGGGGAGGGACAGGCAGTAAACTGGAGTCAGACTAGATTAGTGGGGGAGGGACAGGCAGTAAACTGGAGTCAGACTAGATTAGTGGGGGAGGGACAGGCAGTAAACTGGAGTCAGACTAGATTAGTGGGGGAGGGATAGGCAGTTAACTGGAGTCAGACTAGATTAGTAGGGGAGGGACAGGCAGTAAACTGGAGTCAGACTAGATTAGTAGGGGAGGGACAGGCAGTAAACTGGAGTCAGACTAGATTATTTGGGAGGGACAGACAGTTAACTGGAGTCAGACTAGATTAGTAGGGGAGGGACAGGCAGTAAACTGGAGTCAGACTAGATTAGTGGGGGAGGGACAGGCAGTGAACTGGAGTCAGACTATATTAGTGGGGGAGGGACAGGCAGTAAACTGGAGTCAGACTAGATTTGTAGGGGAGGGACAGGCAGTAAACTGGAGTCAGACTAGATTAGTAGGGGAGGGACAGGCAGTAAACTGGAGTCAGACTAGATTAGTGGGGGAGGGACAGGCAGTAAACTGGAGTCAGACTAGATTAGTTGGGGAGGGACAGGCATTAAACTGGAGTCAGACTAGATTAGTGGGGGAGGGACAAGCAGTAAACTGGAGCAGACTAGATTAGTAGGGGAGGGACATTACAATCAGATTTTCCCAGCTAGTGACAGCGGGTTTGACTCCAAGGCCTTGACTGCTGGTGTCATTGAGTCTTGTGTATAGTACAGTATATATATATATGAGATGAGTAATATAGGGTATATAAACATTATATAAGGTGGCTAGTGATACATGTATTACATCTACGTTTCCATTATTAAAGTGGCTAGATAGTTGAGTCAGTGAGTTGGCAGCAGAATCTCTGGAGAATCTTTAACTGCTGAGTTGTGAGATGACCTGCTACATTTCCAGGATATTCCTCTTTCTGTAATCTACTTGAAGCATCCGAGTTTAAAGCTTCATAAGGTGTTTATAAGGATGTATAAGCTGAGTTTAAAGCTTCATAAGGTGTTTATAAGGATGTATAAGCTGAGTTTAAAGCTTCATAAGGTGTTTATACGGATGTATAAGCTGAGTTTAAAGCTTCATAACGTGTTTATAAGGATGTATAAGCTGAGTTTAAAGCTTCATAACGTGTTTATAAGGATGTATAAGCTGAGTTTAAAGCTTCATAAGGTGTTTATAAGGATGTATAAGCTGAGTTTAAAGCTTCATAAGGTGTTTATAAGGATGTATAAGCTGAGTTTAAAGCTTCATAAGGTGTTTATAAGGATGTATAAGCTGAGTTTAAAGCTTCATAAGGTGTTTATAAGGATGTATAAGCTGAGTTTAAAGCTTCATAAGGTGTTTATAAGGATGTATAAGCTGAGTTTAAAGCTTCATAAGGTGTTTATAAGGATGTATAAGCTGAGTTTAAAGCTTCATAAGGTGTTTATAAGGATGTATAAGCTGAGTTTAAAGCTTCATAAGGTGTTTATAAGGATGTATAAGCCTTTATAATGTCTTATAAATGTGTCTTAATATTTCTGTATTCTCTCTTTCCTTTTTTTTAATAGCATTTGCCACCTCCTCTTCCCAGCAAGACCCCTCCTCCCCCTCCCCCTAAGACCACCAGGAAACAAGCCTCCATCGATTCAGGAATTGTACAATAAACAATGACATTAAGACACCCGATTTAAAACACACAAGGTCCCCCCTCCTCATCCCCGCTCAACCCCTCATCCCCCCCCCCCCCCCCCCTCATCCCCGCTCAACCCCTCATCCCCCCCCTCATCCCCGCTCAACACAAGGCTGCGTTAACAAAATGGCGACCTATTTCCAATAGTGGACTACTTTTCACCATCGGGTTCTGGTCAAACGTAGGGCACTATATAGTGAACAGGGTGCCATTTGGGGAAACGGACGCAGTCTGACCAGAAGTGGAAGAAGAGTATCTCACTGAGGCAACACTCCTTATTAAGCCATTCATCTTGGCTCGTGTCCCAAACAGCACCCTATTCCCCATATAGTGCACTACTTTTGACCACGGCCGATAGGGCTCTGGTTAAAAGTAGTGCACTACGTAGGGAATAGGGTGCCATTTTGTGGCAGAGCCTCATTGATCCTTTTCAATTTTTGCCTGAAGTGTGATGATGCGGTCTACTTTACCATAGGTTAGATAGGTATTGATGCGGTCTACTTTACCATAGGTTAGATAGGTGAATCAGTTTCACATGATTACTGGTCACTGAATGTGTTGATACCATCTACCATCTAGGACTCCATTCTCCACGTGATGCCACTTAGTTCAGGCCTTTGTAATGCTATGAGATAGAACCTATAGAACCTTTAGAATGAGTGAAATGAATATAGAATCAGAACCAGGTGAATGAAGTGTTCTCTGGTTCTGTCTTTGACCAATAGACAGGCTGGTGAGTGACGACCAACATTCTGACCCCTCCCACCTGCCCTTAGGAGCTGGGAGCACATAGTAACAGAAAACATGCTTTTTATTCAGTGGTTTATCTTTTGTATCCATAGTTACAGAAAACATCCATTTTTATCCAGTGGTTTATCTTTTTCTATCCATATTCCTGCTTTGTACAGAGGTTTGTATATAGGATTTTATTTTCATTTCATTTTTTTTAATGTGGAATTTATCATGCCTTTTATTTTGTATTAACATTGCATTAGATTAAAAGGTTTGCATTTATACCCCCCCCCAAAAAAATGTTTTTTAAAGTTTTTAAATGACAGGGACTATAAAGAATTGGTATGTGAGAATCTGCCTATCGTTGATTTTCTGGGTAAGGCTTGTGTTTTCTTTGCCAGTGAACACAACTGACTCCCTCCTCCTTCATCATACGTCGTCATTGTATAGGATTTTAACGCTGACTGTTTCCAATTCACTACTGACTTCTGAATAAACTTTCTCAACTGGATGTTTCAACTGTTTCTTTGTGTTTTCGCTCGCTGCCCTACAACTTAACGAAACAAAATGTATCTTTGAAACAAATTCTGTTCCATCTGTGTTGTTGACTTTGATTAAAGGGTGTATAGCAATTAGCTGGGTGAAGTCTACACAGTCTCTTACGGTAAGGTAATGCAGGGTTATCAAGGTGAAGTCTACACAGGCTCTTACGGTAATGTAATGCAGGGTTATCAAGGTGAAGTCTACACAGCCTCTTACGGTAAGGTAATGCAGGGTTATCAAGGTGAACTCTACACAGTCTCTTACGGTAATGGGTTATCAAGGTGAAGTCTACACAGTCTCTTACAGTAATGGGTTATCAAGGTGAACTCTACACAGTCTCTTACGGTAATGTAATGCAGGGTTATCAAGGTGAAGTCTACACAGTCTCTTACGGTAAGGTAATGGGTTATCAAGGTGAAGTCTACACAGTCTCTTACGGTAAGGTAATGCAGGGTTATCAAGGTGAAGTCTACACAGTCTCTTACGGTAATGTTATATTGCGTTATCAAGGTGAAGTCTACACAGTCTCTTACGGTAAGGTTATACAGCAAGGATGTCAAACTCATTTTGCCCCCGGGGACGATTTCGTCTTCAACGAGGTCCGGAGGACCGCACTAAAATTAGATTTTATTTCCTAAAACATTGCAAAAAAGTAGTCCTCTATCCATCTTTTGGGGAAATTTCTAGTAACTATTAGCGAGCGAGCTGGACAGTCAAACCATATGAATGTAGGTCCATTGACTGTGCACAGTGATTACTAGGCAGCTGGACAGTCAAACCATATGAATGTAGGTCCATTGACTGCACAGTGATTACTAGGCAGCTGGACAGTCAAACCATATGAATGTAGGTCCATTGACTGCACAGTGATTACTAGGCAACTGGACAGTCAAACCATATGAATGTAGGTCCATTGACTGCACAGTGATTACTAGGCAGCTGGACAGTCAAACCATATGAATGTAGGTCCATTGACTGTGCACAGTGATTACTAGGCAGCTGGACAGTCAAACCATATGAATGTAGGTCCATTGACTGTGCACAGTGATTACTAGGCAGCTGGACAGTCAAACCATATGAATGTAGGTCCATTGACTGTGCACAGTGATTACTAGGCAGCTGGACAGTGAGACCATATGAATGTAGGTCCATTGACTGTGCACAGTGATTACTAGGCAGCTGGACAGTCAAACCATATGAATGTAGGTCCATTGACTGTGCACAGTGATTACTAGGCAGCTGGACAGTCAAACCATATGAATGTAGGTCCATTGACTGCACAGTGATTACTAGGCAGCTGGACAGTCAAACCATATGAATGTAGGTCCATTGACTGCACAGTGATTACTAGGCAACTGGACAGTCAAACCATATGAATGTAGGTCCATTGACTGCACAGTGATTACTAGGCAGCTGGACAGTCAAACCATATGAATGTAGGTCCATTGACTGTGCACAGTGATTACTAGGCAGCTGGACAGTCAAACCATATGAATGTAGGTCCATTGACTGTGCACAGTGATTACTAGGCAGCTGGACAGTCAAACCATATGAATGTAGGTCCATTGACTGTGCACAGTGATTACTAGGCAGCTGGACAGTGAGACCATATGAATGTAGGTCCATTGACTGTGCACAGTGATTACTAGGCAGCTGGACAGTCAAACCATATGAATGTAGGTCCATTGACTGTGCACAGTGATTACTAGGCAGCTGGACAGTCAAACCATATGAATGTAGGTCCATTGACTGTGCACAGTGATTACTAGGCAGCTGGACAGTCAGACAGTATGAATGTAGGTCCATTGACTGTGCAGTGATTATTAGGCAGTTAGACAGTGAGACCATATGAATGTAGGTCCATTGACTGCACAGTGATTACTAGGCAGCTGGACAGTCAACCTGTATGAATGTAGGTCCATTGACTGTGCACAGTGATTACTAGGCAGCTGGACAGTGAGACCATATGAATGTAGGTCCATTGACTGCACAGTGATTACTAGGCAGCTGGACAGTCAACCTGTATGAATGTAGGTCCATTGACTGTGCACAGTGATTACTAGGCAGCTGGACAGTGAGACCGTATGAATGTAGGTCCATTGACTGTGCACAGTGATTACTAGGCAGCTAGACAGTGAGACCATATGAATGTAGGTCCATTGACTGCACAGTGATTACTAGGCAGCTGGACAGTGAGACCATATGAATGTAGGTCCATTGACTGCACAGTGATTACTAGGCAGCTGGACAGTCAACCTGTATGAATGTAGGTCCATTGACTGTGCACAGTGATTACTAGGCAGCTGGACAGTGAGACCGTATGAATGTAGGTCCATTGACTGTGCACAGTGATTACTAGGCAGCTAGACAGTGAGACCATATGAATGTAGGTCCATTGACTGCACAGTGATTACTAGGCAGCTGGACAGTGAGACCATATGAATGTAGGTCCATTGACTGCACAGTGATTACTAGGCAGCTGGACAGTCAACCTGTATGAATGTAGGTCCATTGACTGCACAGTGATTACTAGGCAGCTGGACAGTGAGACCATATGAATGTAGGTCCATTGACTGCACAGTGATTACTAGGCAGCTGGACAGTGAGACCATATGAATGTAGGTCCATTGACTGCACAGTGATTACTAGGCAGCTGGACAGTGAGACCATATGAATGTAGGTCCATTGACTGTGCACAGTGATTACTAGGCAGCTGGACAGTGAGACCATATGAATGTAGGTCCATTGTCTGTGCACAGTGATTACTAGGCAGCTGGACAGTGAGACCATATGAATGTAGGTCCATTGACTGTGCACAGTGATTACTAGGCAGCTGGACAGTGAGACCATATGAATGTAGGTCCATTGACTGCACAGTGATTACTAGGCAGCTGGACAGTGAGACCATATGAATGTAAGTCCATTGACTGTGCACAGTGATTATTAGGCAGCTGGACAGTGAGACCATATGAATGTAGGTCCATTGACTGTGCACAGTGATTACTAGGCAGCTGGACAGTGAGACCGTATGAATGTAGGTCCATTGACTGTGCACAGTGATTACTAGGCAGCTGGACAGTGAGACCGTATGAATGTAGGTCCATTGACTGTGCACAGTGATTACTAGGCAGCTGGACAGTCAACCTGTATGAATGTAGGTCCATTGACTGCACAGTGATTACTAGGCAGCTGGACAGTGATTACTAGGCAGCTGGACAGTGAGACCATATGAATGTAGGTCCATTGACTGCACAGTGATTACTAGGCAGCTGGACAGTGATTACTAGGCAGCTGGACAGTCAATAAACTATGTTTGTACAGTGGCAAGAAAAAGTATGTTAACCTTCTGGAATGATCTGGATTTCTGCATAAAATGCTTATACATTTTTTTATCTGATCTTCATCTAAGTCACAACAGTAAATAAACACAGTCTGCTTGAACTAATAAACACAGTCTGCTTGAACTAATAAACACAGTCTGCTTGTACTAATAAACACAGTCTGCTTGTACTAATAAACACAGTCTGCTTGTACTAATAAACACAGTCTGCTTGTACTAATAAACACAGTCTGCTTGTACTAATAAACACAGTCTGCTTGTACTAATGAACACAGTCTGCTTGTACTAATAAACACAGTCTGCTTGTACTAATAAACACAGTCTGCTTGAACTAATAAACACAGTCTGCTTGTACTAATAAACAGAAACAATTGAACACACCGTGTAAACATTCACACTGTTCCATGAACGCCGAAGACGTGGATGTCGATTAAGGCAGCCCCCCCCCCCCCCCCCCCCCCCCCCCCCTCCGCACCGCTCTGATTCAGAGGAGGTTGGGTTAAATGCAGAAGACACATTTCAGTTTAATGTATTCTGTTGTACAACTGACTAGGTATCACCCTCTTTCTGTTGTACAAATGACTAGGTATCACCCTCTTTCCCATCCCCCAATGCAGGGTGGAAATAGTATGTGAACTCTTGGATTTGATAACTAGTTGACCCTCCTTTGGCAGCAATAACCTCAGCCAAACGTTTTCTATAGTTGCGTATCAGACCGGCACAACGGTCAGGAGTAATTTTGGACCATTGCTCTTTACAAAACTGTTTCAGTTCAGCAATATTCTTGGGATGTCTGGTGTAAACTGCTCTCTTGAGGTCATGCCACAGCATCTCAATCGGGTTGAGGTCAGGACTCTGACTGGGCCACTCTTTTGTGAACTTCAGACGTGCTGAAATTATGTTTTTTTTGGACAGCAGTGGTTTCTTCCGTGGTGTCCTCCCATGAACACCATTCTTGTTTAGTGTTTTACTCGTCAACAGAGATGTCAGCATGTTCCAGAGATGTCTGTAGGTCTTTAGTTAACACTCTAGGATTCTTCTTAACCTCATTCTTCTTAACCTCATCTTAACCTCATTCTGTGCTCTTGCAGTCATCTTTGCAGGACGGCCACAATTTGTCTTAGTGGACTGATGAACGTCAAGGCTTTTAGAGATACTTTTGTAACCCTTTCCAGCTTTATGCAAGTTGACAATTCTTCATTTTAGGTCTTCTGAGGTCTCTTCTGTTCGAGGCCTGGGTCACATCAGGCAATGCTTCTTGTGGACAGCAAACTCAAATTGTGAGTGTTTTTTATAGGGCAGGGCAACTCTAACCAACATCTCCAATCTCATCTCATTGATTGGACTCCAGGTTAACTGACTCCTCACTCCAATTAGCTTTTGGAGAAGTCATTAGCCTTGGGGGGTTCACATACTTTTTACAACCTACACTGTGAATGTTTTAATGATGTATTCAATATAGACGAGAAATACCATAATTTGTGTGTTATTAGTTTAAGCACACCGTGCTTCTACACCTGCATTGCTTGCTGTTTGGGGTTTTAGGCTGGGTTTCTGTACAGCACTTTGAGATATCAGCTGATGTACGAAGGGCTATATAAATGTATTTGATTTGATGACTGTGTTTGTCTATTGTTGTGACTTAATCCAGTTAATTCCAAAGGGTTCACATGCCTTTTTCTTGCCACTTTAGGTCCATTGACTGCCCCCGCCCCCTATTTTATTATCAAACCACCCACGGGCCGGTTTGGATCCCCTCGCGATGTATGTTTGACACAGGGTTATCAAGGTGAACTCAGCAGTCTCTTACGTTAAAGGCCCAGTGCAGTCAAAATTGTGATTTTACTGCGTTTTGTATGTAAATCTACACTATGAGTTTTGAATAAGACTCTGAAAATGATGATAACGCCCTTAAGAGTGTAAGAGCTGTTTGGAAAAGACTGTTTTGGTAGGATGGGAGTTTTTGGCGTGCTTGGTGACACCAGCAAATTACTTAATAGACCAATAAGAAAGAGAGTTCTAAACCTCTCAGCCAATAACAGCTCGTTTTCAGTTTTCCCCCTCCACACTCAGACCACTACCAGAGAATCCTATCTAAATTCTTCCTTGAGAAATTGCTCTTTGCTGAAGCTATCTTTGTTTACAATTAAAGTGTGAAAAACATAAACAATCACAGGTACTTAATTGTTACCCAGAAAAAAAAAAATTAAAAACAACAGATGCATTGTACCTTTTAATGTAACACAAGGGTATGAACGTGTACTCGGTCTCTTACGGTAATATTAAACAGGGTTTAACCTCTATATGTGACAGACAGGGGATCTAACATATCGAATATATTGTGGTCCCTGTACCTGGACATGCATGCTAAACATTATGTAAACACAGATTTAGTGACGAGCATTAGGATGACACATACTAAGTACTGTAATCTACAGTGCCAGGTGGTTGCCTGTGGAACTGACACTGTAAAGAAATGGGATCATTTATGTTTTTCCCATCTGGCTGTGGGGGGGATACAACACAGTGTTCCTGTCATCATCCAACAATTACAACAACTTAGTTATCAGTGAAATGAGTTAGGATTTGCTGAATTTGCATCATGATATGCAGAGCCGCAGCATCAAATTTACTTTTTAATTTGCCTCGTTGTGAAACAACCTTGTTACTTTGGGAGAGTGTCTGGTTGGATACGTGACACAATATGAAGCTTAAAATGAATACCCAGAGCTTCCATATGCTCCTCTGTTAAATATCTTCACTGGTATATACTGGAAACATCTGTCTTTAACATGTACTGAGTTCCTGTTAAATATCTTCACTGGTATATACTGGAATCGGGGGCCATGTAGTGCACTGTATAGAGAATAGGGGGCCATGTAGTGCACTGTATAGATACTAGGGGGCCATGTAGTGCACTGTATAGAGAATAGGGGGCCATGTAGTGCACTGTATAGAGAATAGGGGGCCATGTAGTGCACTGTATAGATACTAGGGGGCCATGTAGTGCACTGTATAGAGAATAGGGGGCCATGTAGTGCACTGTATAGATAATAGGGGCCATGTAGTGCACTGTATAGAGAATAGGGGGCCATGTAGTGCACTGTATAGAGAATAGGGGGGCCATGTAGTGCACTGTACAGAGAATAGGGGGCCATGTAGTGCACTGTACAGAGAATAGGGGGCCATGTAGTGCACTGTATAGAGAATAGGGGGCCATGTAGTGCACTGTATAGAGAATAGGGGGCCATGTAGTGCACTGTACAGAGAATAGGGGGCCATTTTAGACACTGTGTTTCAATCACATGAGACGTCCTTCTACCTCTTTCTCTCGCTCTCTCTCTCTCTTTCTCTCTATTCTCTCTCTCTTTCTCTCCCTATCTATTCTCTCCTCTCCCCTCTCTCTCTCTTTCTCTCTTTCTCTCCCTATCTATTCTGTCTCCAACTCTCTCTCTCTTTCTCTCCCTATCTATTATCTCTCTCTCTTTCTCTCTCTCCATATCTATTCTCTTCTCTCTTTCTCTCCCTCTCTCTTTCCCTACCTATTCTCTCTCTTTCTCTCTCCCTAGCTATTCTCTCTTTCTCTCCATCTCTCCCTCTCTCTCTCTCTCCCTACCTATTCTCTCTCTTTCTCTCTCCCTACCTATTCTCTCTCTTTCTCTCTCCCTACCTATTCTCTCTCTCCCTACCTATTCTCTCTCTTTCTCTCCCTACTTATTCTCTCTCTTTCTCTCTCTCCCTATAAATTATCCCTGCCTATTCTCACTCTTTCTCCCTCTCCCTATCTATTCTCCCTATCTATTCTCTCTCCTCTCTCTTTCTCGCCCCCTCTCTCTCTCTATCTTTTCTCTCCCTAACTATTCTCCCTACCTATTCTCTCTCTCCTTATCTATTCTCCCTACCTATTCTATATCTTTCTCTCTCTCTATCTATTCTATTCTATCTATTCTCTCTCTATCTTTTCTCTCCCTATCTATTCTCTCTTTCTCTCTCTCCCTATCTATTCTCCCTACCTATTTTCTCTCTTTCTCTCTCTATATCTATTCTCTCTATATATATATTCTATCTCTATCTATTCTCTCTGTCTATCTATTCTCTCTCTCTCTCTATCTATTCTCTCTCTCTATCTATTCTCTCTCTCTCTATCTATTCTCTCTCTCTCCAGAAGAAGTGTATTTACATCTCACACAGTGTCATTTGTCTCATCTGCTCCCTGAAATAATGGTGTGTATATTCTGTTCCACTTGACACACTTCCATTTGTTTGGATGCTTAGAAATGTCTCCTCTCGCTCTCTCTTTCTGGAAGGACGTCTCTCTCTCTCTCTCTCTCTCTGGAAGGACTTCTCTCTTTCTCTCTCTTTCTGGAAGGACATCTCTCTCTCTCTTTCTCTCTCTCTGGAATGACGTCTCTCTCTCTTTCTGGAAGGACGTCTCTCTCTCTTTCTGGAAGGACTTCTCTCTCTCTCTCTCTCTCTCTTTCTGGAAGGATATCTCTCTCTCTCTCTCTCTCTTTCTGGAAGGACATCTCTCTCTCTCTCTTTCTCTCTCTCTGGAAGGACTTCTCTCTCAAGTTGACAAGTGATAAGTGGATACAGTGGATGTATATAGTAGCGTATTGATCTGTGGAGGGTAATGCATATGAAGCCTGCTCTTCCTGTTGTTTTATTACCTAAATGTATTAAACATAAAGCTGGACAAGCCTTTTGGACTTACAGTAATAGACTCCGACTATTTCTCAGTAACATCACGTGGTGCTGGTTTAACTGTCCTCCCATTGATGTGTGCAGCACGTGGTGCTGGTTTAACTGTCCTCCCATTGATGTGTGCATCACGTGGTGCTGGTTTAACTGTCCTCCCATTGATGTGTGCATCACGTGGTGCTGGTTTAACTGTCCTCCCATTGATGTGTGCATCACGTGGTGCTGGTTTAACTGTCCTCCCATTGATGTGTGCATCACGTGGTGCTGGTTTAACTGTCCTCCCATTGATGTGTGCATCACGTGGTGCTGGTTTAACTGTCCTCCCATTGATGTGTGCATCACGTGGTGCTGGTTTAACTGTCCTCCCATTGATGTGTGCAGCACGTGGTGCTGGTTTAACTGTCCTCCCATTGATGTGTGCAGCACGTGGTGTTGGTTTAACTGTCCTCCCATTGATGTGTGCATCACGTGGTGCTGGTTTAACTGTCCTCCCATTGATGTGTGCATCACGTGGTGCTGGTTTAACTGTCCTCCCATTGATGTGTGCATCACGTGGTGCTGGTTTAACTGTCCTCCCATTGATGTGTGCATCACGTGGTGCTGGTTTAACTGTCCTCCCATTGATGTGTGCATCACGTGGTGCTGGTTTAACTGTCTTCCCATTGATGTGTGCAGCATGCTAGGAACCAGAATACCTTTACTGTGGTCACAACATAACAAGAGTTGTTTTTGTCGAGATCACGAGATAATCTAAAGTACCAGTGTTCAGATGCACGATAACCGCCTCATCAAGGAGCCCTGTGGCTGCGTTGATCGCGATGAGCTCGTGGGTCATTTAAACCCTGAACGATGCCTGACAAGACAGTCTGCGTGTTGCCCCCCAAGACCACAGTCAATTACATGCATGGAACAGCGCAGCTTGGCTAGTCTTGTGAGCTAGCTAGCTTGTTATCTATGTTGATTGTTAGCGTTACATGATGTGTAAAACGATAAGGGACACTTCATGTTTTATGGATAATATTTATATCTACAGTGGGAGAGCGCCATTCCTGACAGGCTGATCAGATTCAATTTCAGCCTCCGAGACTGATAAGTCAATCTACACTCATTACCCCATAATGACATCACAATACCCCATAATGACATCACAATACCCCATAATGACATCACAATACCCCATAATGACATCACAATATCCCATGATGACATCACATTACCCCATAATGACATCACAATACCCCATAATGACATCACAATATCCCATGATGACATCACAATACCTCATAATGACATCACAATACCCTATAATGACATCACAATACCCCATGATGACATCACAATACCCCATAATGACATCACAATACCCCATAATGACATCACAATACCCCATGATGACATCACAATACCCCATGATGACATCACAATACCCCATGATGACATCACAATACCCCATGATGACAAACTAAAAACAAGTTTTTAGACATTTTTGCAAATATCCCATGTACATAATTATTCAGACCCTTTCCTCAGTACTTTGTTGTACCACCCTTGGTAGTGATTACAGCCTAGAGTCTTCTTGGGCACACCTGTATTTGGGGAGTTTCTCCCATTCTTCTCTGCAGATCCTCTCAAGCTCTGTCAGGTTAGATCGGGTGAGTCGCTGCACAGCTATTTTCAGGTCTCTCCAGAGATGTCTGGTCTCTGGCTAGGTCACTCAAGGACAATCCGAGACTTGTCCCGAAGCCACTCCTGCGTTGTCTTGGCTGTGTGCTTAGGGTTGTTGTCCTGTTGGAAGGTGAACCTTCGCCCCAGTTTATTTACACAATTTTTAGAATACGGCTGTAACGTAACAAAATGTGTCTAACTTACATGCTTCGTTCTCCAGTCCTCTGACCAAGCCTTAAAGGTGCTCTGTTGTGTTGTTCGTTCTCAAGTCCTCTGACCAAGCCTTAAAGGTGCTCTGTTGTGTTGTTCGTTCTCCAGTCCTCTGACCAATCCTTAAAGGTGGTCTGTTGTGTTGTTCGTTCTCCATTTCTCTGACCAATCCTTAAAGGTGATCTGTTGTGTTGTTCGTTCTCCAGTCCTCTGACCAAGCCTTAAAGGTGGTCTACTGTGTTGTTCGTTCTCCAGTCCTCTGACCAAGCCTTAAAGGTGGTCTACTGTGTTGTTCGTTCTCCAGTCCTCTGACCAAGCCTTAAAGGTGGTCTACTGTGTTGTTCGTTCTCCAGTCCTCTGACCAATCCTTACAGGTGGTCTGTTGTGTTGTTCGTTCTCCATTTCTCTGACCAATCCTTAAAGGTGATCTGTTGTGTTGTTCGTTCTCCAGTCCTCTAACCAAGCCTTAAAGGTGCTCTGTTGTGTTGTTCGTTCTCAAGTCCTCTGACCAATCCTTAAAGGTGGTCTGTTGTGTTGTTCGTTCTCCATTCCTCTGACCAAGCCTTAAAGGTGCTCTGTTGTGTTGTTCGTTCTCAAGTCCTCTGACCAAGCCTTAAAGGTGCTCTGTTGTGTTGTTCGTTCTCCAGTCCTCTGACCAATCCTTAAAGGTGGTCTGTTGTGTTGTTCGTTCTCCATTTCTCTGACCAATCCTTAAAGGTGATCTGTTGTGTTGTTCGTTCTCCAGTCCTCTGACCAAGCCTTAAAGGTGGTCTACTGTGTTGTTCGTTCTCCAGTCCTCTGACCAAGCCTTAAAGGTGGTCTACTGTGTTGTTCGTTCTCCAGTCCTCTGACCAAGCCTTAAAGGTGGTCTACTGTGTTGTTCGTTCTCCAGTCCTCTGACCAATCCTTACAGGTGGTCTGTTGTGTTGTTCGTTCTCCATTTCTCTGACCAATCCTTAAAGGTGATCTGTTGTGTTGTTCGTTCTCCAGTCCTCTAACCAAGCCTTAAAGGTGCTCTGTTGTGTTGTTCGTTCTCAAGTCCTCTGACCAATCCTTAAAGGTGGTCTGTTGTGTTGTTCGTTTTCCATTCCTCTGACCAATCCTTAAAGGTGATCTGTTGTGTTGTTCGTTCTCCAGTCCTCTAACCAAGCCTTAAAGGTGCTCTGTTGTGTTGTTCGTTCTCAAGTCCTCTGACCAATCCTTAAAGGTGGTCTGTTGTGTTGTTCGTTCTCCATTTCTCTGACCAATCCTTAAAGATGATCTGTTGTGTTGTTCGTTCTCCATTCCTCTGACCAATCCTTAAAGGTGGTCTGTTGTGTTGTTCGTTCTCCATTTCTCTGACCAATCCTTAAAGGTGATCTGTTGTGTTGTTCGTTCTCCAGTCCTCTGACCAATCCTTAAAGGTGGTCTACTGTGTTGTTCGTTCTCCAGTCCTCTGACCAAGCCTTAAAGGTGGTAAACTGTGTTGTTCGTTCTCCAGTCCTCTGACCAATCCTTAAAGGTGATCTGTTGTGTTGTTCGTTCTCCATTCCTCTGGCCAAGCCTTAAAGGTGCTCTGTTGTGTTGTTCGTTCTCCAGTCCTCTGACCAATCCTTAAAGGTGCTATACTGTATTGTTGACAGCTAAACTGTATCTGTGAGCTAGGTTGTGATTGCTGTAGTTGTAGTATTGCCTGCAGCTTTCTGTGGTCCCAGAGACACTCGATCATCTTAATAAATATCACGATTATCTCTCAAGTTATCCTTGTAGGTGTTGCTGCAAGGGTTAGAGATGTGCAGAGTCAATTCCATGACGTCACTGTTCCACTATAACAACCTCCATTTTCATTTAGTTCTGTTTCCGACCAGTAGTTGAAGTGGTGTGAAATGATTCAACTCTGACTCAAGGTACACACACACGCACGCGCACGCGCACACACACACAGACACACAGACAGACACAGACAGACAGACAGACAGACAGACACACACACTCACTGACTGACTGACTGACTGACGGACGGACGCTGTCTCACATCTCAGACTCCCACTATGGGTGTAGCATCAGTCAAACCTCTTAGTCACTCACTATGATGACAAAGCTAGATCACGTTCCTCCATTCAGTCTCTAGTGTTTATATATATATACAGTATATGGTGCACTATGGGCCCTGGTCTAAAGTAGTTCACTATAAAGAGAATCGGGTGCCATTTGGGCTGCGTGCTGAATGAAAGAAAAGCACTCTGCAGTGACCTATATTAACGGCTACTATGAGGCGCAGGTGTTTCCCTCACTGGCAATCCGAGATCTGTCGTTGCTAGGAGACCTACCAACGGATACAGGAAGAGAGAGAGAAGTGAGAAAGTGGGAGGTGTTCAGAACACTCCGGAACACAAAGAATCCTCTGGAATGTCGGCTGTACAGGAGAGTGACGAGGAAAGGCTTTGTTCAAAATTGAATTTTCAAGGTGGTGAAAATCATCTTGACTATTTGTAGTCAAGTCACATTTAGTTTCAGCATAACAGAAGACCTCTTTCTATGACTGTTCATCTCAATTCTGCTGACTACAGTATTATAAGATGCTTCACCGCTGAAGCAATACTGCCCTCGCCTGGCCAATACAGTCACTGCATGTACACTCTGCTGTCGCGTCGGCAGCCTGGCCAGGGAGAGAGAGAGAGAGATAGAGGGGGAGAGAGAAAGAGAGAGAGAGCACATTGACAATAGTTACATCTACAATCACAGATAGAAAGTCATTCCAGGAAGGTGCAATAAGTCCCTGATGTACAGCTTCTTATTCCAGAGTTGGTACTGGATGACCTGTTATTCCAGGGTTGGTATTGGATGATCTCTTATTCCAGTTGGTACTGGATGACCTCTTATTCCAGTTGGTACTGGATGACCTCTTATTCCAGTTGGTACTGGATGACCTCTTATTCCAGAGTTGGTACTGGATGACCTGTTATTCCAGAGTTTCTTATTGGATGACCTCTTATTCTAGAGTTGGTACTGGATAACCTCTTATTACAAAGTTTCTTATTGGATGACCTCTTATTCCAGTTGGTACTGAATGACCTCTTATTCCAGAGTTTCTTGTTGGATGACCTCTTATTCCAGTTGGTACTGGATAACCTCTTATTCCAGAGTTTCTTATTGGGTGACCTCTTATTCTAGAGTTGGTACTGGGTGACCTCTTATTCCAGCGTTGATACTGGATGACCTCTTATTCCAGAGTTTCTTATTGGATGACCTCTTATTCTAGAGTTGGTACTGGATGACCTCTTATTCCAGCGTTGATACTGGATGACCTCTTATTCCAGTTGGTACTGGATGACCTCTTATTCCAGTTGGTACTGGATGACCTCTTATTCCAGAGTTGGTACTGGATGACCTGTTATTCCAGAGTTTCTTATTGTGTGACCTGTTATTCCAGAGTTTCTTATTGGATGACCTCTTATTCTAGAGTTGGTACTGGATAACCTCTTATTACAAAGTTTCTTATTGGATGACCTCTTATTCCAGTTGGTACTGAATGACCTCTTATTCCAGAGTTTCTTGTTGGATGACCTCTTATTCCAGTTGGTACTGGATAACCTCTTATTCCAGAGTTTCTTATTGGGTGACCTCTTATTCTAGAGTTGGTACTGGGTGACCTCTTATTCCAGCGTTGATACTGGATGACCTCTTATTCCAGAGTTTCTTATTGGGTGACCTCTTATTCTAGAGTTGGTACTGGATGACCTCTTATTCCAGCGTTGATACTGGATGACCTCTTATTCCAGAGTTTCTTGTTGGATGACCTCTTATTCCAGTTGGTACTGGGTAACCTCTTATTCCAGAGTTTCTTATTGGATGACCTCTTATTCTAGAGTTGGTACTGGATGACCTCTTATTCCAGCATTGATACTGGATGACCTCTTATTCCAGAGTTTCTTATTGGATGACCTCTTATTCTAGAGTTGGTACTGGATGACCTCTTATTCCAGAGTTTCTTATTGGATGACCTCTTATTCCAGAGTTTCTTATTGGAGGACATCTTATTCTAGAGTTGGAACTGGATGACCTCTTGTTCCAGAATTGGTACTGGATGATCTCTTATTCCAGATGGTATTGGATGACCTCTTATTCCAGAGTTGGTACTGGATAACCTCTTATTCCAGAGTTGGTATTGGATGACCTCTTATTCCAGATGGTATTGGATGACCTCTTATTCCAGTTGGTACTGGGTGACCTCTTATTCCAGTTGGTACTGGATGGCCTCTTATTCCAGTTGGTAATGGATAACCTCTTATTCCAGCGTTGATACTGGATGACCTCTTATTCCAGAGTTTCTTATTGGATGACCTCTTATTCTAGAGTTGGTACTGGATGACCTCTTATTCCAGCGTTGATACTGGATGACCTCTTATTCCAGAGTTTCTTGTTGGATGACCTCTTATTCCAGTTGGTACTGGGTAACCTCTTATTCCAGAGTTTCTTATTGGATGACCTCTTATTCTAGAGTTGGTACTGGATGACCTCTTATTCCAGCATTGATACTGGATGACCTCTTATTCCAGAGTTTCTTATTGGATGACCTCTTATTCCAGAGTTTCTTATTGGATGACCTCTTATTCTAGAGTTGGTACTGGATGACCTCTTATTCCAGAGTTTCTTATTGGATGACCTCTTATTCCAGAGTTTCTTATTGGAGGACATCTTATTCTAGAGTTGGAACTGGATGACCTCTTGTTCCAGAATTGGTACTGGATGATCTCTTATTCCAGATGGTATTGGATGACCTCTTATTCCAGAGTTGGTACTGGATAATCTCTTATTCCAGAGTTGGTATTGGATGACCTCTTATTCCAGATGGTATTGGATGACCTCTTATTCCAGTTGGTACTGGGTGACCTCTTATTCCAGTTGGTACTGGATGGCCTCTTATTCCAGTTGGTAATAGATAACCTCTTATTCCAGAGTTGGTATTGGATGACCTCTTATTCCAGTTGGTATTGGATGACCTCTTATTCCAGTTGGTACTGGATGACCTCTTATTCCAGTTGGTATTGGATAACCTCTTATTCCAGAGTTGGTACTGGATAGCCTCTTATTCCAGAGTTGGTACTGGATAACCTCTTATTCCAGAGTTGGTACTGGATGAACTCTTATTCCAGAGTTGGTACTGGATTACCTCTTGTTCCAGAGTTGGTACTGGATTACCTCTTGTTCCAGTTGGTACTGGATTACCTCTTGTTCCAGTTGGTACTGGATGACCTCTTATTCCAGTTGGTATTGGATGACCTCTTATTCCAGTTGGTATTGGATGACCTCTTATTCCAGTTGGTATTGGATGACCTCTTATTCCAGTTGGTACTGGATTACCTCTTATTCCAGTTGGTATTGGATAACCTCTTATTCCAGAGTTGGTACTGGATAGCCTCTTAATCCAGAGTTGGTACTGGATAACCTCTTATTCCAGAGTTGGTTCTGGATAGCCTCTTAATCCAGAGTTGGTACTGGATAACCTCTTATTCCAGAGTTGGTACTGGATGACCTCTTATTCCAGAGTTGGTACTGGATGACCTCTTATTCCAGTTGGTACTGGATTACCTCTTATTCCAGTTGGTATTGGATGACCTCTTATTCCAGTTGGTACTGGGTGACCTCTTATTCCAGTTGGTACTGGATGACCTCTTATTCCAGTTGGTACTGGGTGACCTCTTATTCCAGTTGGTACTGGGTGGCCTCTTATTCCAGTTGGTAATGGATAACCTCTTACTCCAGAGTTGGTATTGGATGACCTCTTTTTCCAGTTGGTATTGGATGACCTCTTATTCCAGTTGGTACTGCATTACCTCTTATTCCAGTTGATACTGGATTACCTCTTATTCCAGTTGGTATTGGATGACCTCTTATTCCAGTTGGTACTGGGTGACCTCTTATTCCAGTTGGTACTGGATGGCCTCTTATTCCAGTTGGTACTGGATGGACTCTTATTCCAGTTGGTAATGGATAACCTCTTATTCCAGAGTTGGTACTGGATGACCTCTTATTCTAGTGTTGGTACTGGATGACCACTTATTCCAGAGTTGGTATTGGATGACCTCTTATTCCAGTTGGTACTGGATGACCTCTTATTCCAGTTGGTATTGGATGACCTCTTATTCCAGAGTTGGTACTGGATGACCTCTTATTCCAGAGTTGGTAATGGATGACCTCTTATTCCAGTTGGTATTGGATGAGAGTAGGTCCACTCTCCTCAAGGCTAGCATCAGAACCAGTAGAGAGTAGGTCCACTCTCCTCTAGGCTAGCATCAGAACCAGTAGAGAGTAGGTCCACTCTCCTCTAGGCTAGCATCAGAACCAGTAGAGAGTAGGTCCACTCTCCTCTAGGCTAGCATCAGAACCAGTAGGTCCACTCTCCTCAAGGCTAGCATCAGAACCAGTAGGTCCACTCTCCTCAAGACTACCATCAGAACCAGTAGAGAGTAGGTCCACTCTCCTCTAGGCTAGCATCAGAACCAGTAGAGAGTAGGTCCACTCTCCTCTATGCTAGCATCAGAACCAGTAGGTCCTCTCTCCTCAAGGCTAGCCTCAGAACCAGTAGGTCCACTCTCCTCAAGGCTAGCATCAGAACCAGTAGGTCCACTCTCCTCAAGGCTAGCATCAGAACCAGTAGGTCCACTCTCCTCAAGGCTAGCATCAGAACCAGTAGAGAGTAGGTCCACTCTCCTCAAGGCTAGCATCAGAACCAATAGAGAGTAGGTCCACTCTCCTCAAGGCTAGCATCAGAACCAGTAGAGAGTAGGACCACTCTCCTCAAGACTAGCATCAGAACCAGTAGAGAGTAGGTCCACTCTCCTCAAGACTAGCATCAGAACCAGTAGAGAGTAGGTCCACTCTCCTCTAGGCTAGCATCAGAACCAGTAGAGAGTAGCTCCACTCTCCTCAAGGCTAGCATCAGAACCAGTAGAGAGTAGGACCACTCTCCTCAAGACTAGCATCAGAACCAGTAGAGAGTAGGTCCACTCTCCTCAAGACTAGCATCAGAACCAGTAGAGAGTAGGTCCACTCTCCTCTAGGCTAGCATCAGAACCAGTAGAGAGTAGCTCCACTCTCCTCAAGGCTAGCATCAGAACCAGTAGAGGGTAGGTCCACTCTCCTCAAGGCTAGCATCAGAACCAGTGGAGAGTAGGTCCACTCTCCTCAAGGCTAGCATCAGAACCAGTAGAGAGTAGGTCCACTCTCCTCAAGGCTAGCATCAGAACCAGTAGAGAGTAGGTCCACTCTCCTCAAGGCTAGCATCAGAACCAGTAGAGAGTAGGTTCACTCTCCTCAAGGCTAGCATCAGAACCAGTAGAGAGTAGGTCCACTCTCCTCAAGGCTAGCATCAGAACCAGTAGAGAGAAGGTCCACTCTCCTCAAGGATAGCATCAGAACCAGTAGAGAGTAGGTCCACTCTCCTCAAGGCTAGCATCAGAACCAGTAGAGAGTAGGACCACTCTCCTCAAGACTAGCATCAGAACCAGTAGAGAGTAGGTCCACTCTCCTCACGGCTAGCATCAGAACCAGTAGAGAGTAGGTCCACTCTCCTCAAGACTAGCATCAGAACCAGTAGAGAGTAGGTCCACTCTCCTCAAGGCTAGCATCAGAACCAGTAGAGAGTAGGTCCACTCTCCTCAAGACTAGCATCAGAACCAGTAGAGAGTAGGTCCACTCTCCTTAAGGCTAGCATCAGAACCAGTAGAGAGAAGGTCCACTCTCCTTAAGGCTAGCATCAGAACCAGTAGAGAGTAGGTCCACTCTCCTCAAGGCTAGCATCAGAACCAGTAGAGAGTAGGTTCACTCTCCTCAAGGCTAGCATCAGAACCAGTAGAGAGTAGGTCCACTCTCCTCAAGGCTAGCATCAGAACCAGTAGAGAGAAGGTCCACTCTCCTCAAGGATAGCATCAGAACCAGTAGAGAGTAGGTCCACTCTCCTCAAGGCTAGCATCAGAACCAGTAGAGAGTAGGACCACTCTCCTCAAGACTAGCATCAGAACCAGTAGAGAGTAGGTCCACTCTCCTCACGGCTAGCATCAGAACCAGTAGAGAGTAGGTCCACTCTCCTCAAGACTAGCATCAGAACCAGTAGAGAGTAGGTCCACTCTCCTCAAGGCTAGCATCAGAACCAGTAGAGAGTAGGTCCACTCTCCTCAAGACTAGCATCAGAACCAGTAGAGAGTAGGTCCACTCTCCTTAAGGCTAGCATCAGAACCAGTAGAGAGAAGGTCCACTCTCCTTAAGGCTAGCATCAGAACCATAGGAAGATGGTTCTGATGATGCTTCTAATTTTGTACTCAGTGTATAGTGCACTACTTTGGACCAGGGCTCATAGGACTCAGGTCAAAAGTAGTGTGCTATATAGGGAATAGGGTGTCATTTCAGACATACTTGAATCCTGGACTTCCTGTTGGGCCGCCCCCTGGTGGTAAGGATGACTTCCTGTTGGGCCGCCCCCTGGTGGTAAGGATGACTTCCTGTTGGGCCGCCCCCAGGTGGTAAGGATGACTTCCTGTTGGGCCGCCCCCTGGTGGTAAGGATAACTTCCTGGTGGGTTAACCCCTGGTGGTAAAAATGACTTCCTGGTGGGCCGCCCCCAGGTAGTAAGGATGACTTCCTGGTGGTAAGGATGACTTCCTGTTGGGCCGCCCCTGGTGGTAAGGATGACTTCCTGTTGGGCCGCCCCCAGGTGGTAAGGATGACTTCCTGTTGGGCCGCCCCCTGGTGGTAAGGATGACTTCCTGTTGGGCCGCCCCCAGGTGGTAAGGATGACTTCCTGGTGGGTTGCCCCCTGGTGGTAAGGATGACTTCCTGGTGGGTTAACCCCTGGTGGTAAAAATGACTTCCTGGTGGGCCGCCCCCAGGTAGTAAGGATGACTTCCTGTTGGGCCGCCCCCAGGTGGTAAGGATGACTTCCTGGTGGGTTGCCCCCTGGTGGTAAGGATGACTTCCTGGTGGGTTGCCCCCTGGTGGTAAGGATGGGCAACATTCATACCTTCATAAAGCCCCTTCAGGGTGAGACACAGCAGAGAGACCACCGTGTAGTCAGAGATGAACCTGTATACCTTCAGGGTGAGAGACCACCGTATAGTCAGAGATGAACCTGTATACCTTCATAAAGCCCCTTCAGGGTGAACCTGTATACCTTCATAGTAGTGGTCAGTAGAGGGAGACTCTACCCAACAACTGAAGTGTCATGACACAGTCAGAAGTGTTTCCACTGTTGTAATGACTGGTTTTACATGCAGTCCTTCACCATGTTTTATCACAGTTTTCATTCTTTCTAAATTACTAATAATATATATATATTTTTTAAAGCAGACCATGACAAATAATTCATAGATGGACTCTTTAATCTTTGCCCCATAGGGCTGTTTTTGCCCTGTAGG
>NW_022261981.1:8771276-8821276 GCF_002021735.2 Oncorhynchus kisutch | reverse complement strand
CTGGCTAGGTCCTCTCCTCCCTGATTCAGAGGGGTTAAATGGTTCTGGCTAGGTCCTCTCCTCCCTGATTCAGAGGGGTTAAATGGTTCTGGCTAGGTCCTCTCCTCCCTGATTCAGAGGGGTTAAATGGTTCTGGCTAGGTCCTCTCCTCTCTGATTCAGAGGGGTTAAATGGTGTTTCTCCTGGCTAGGTCCTCACCTCTCTGATTCAGAGGGGTTAAATTGTGTTTCCCCTGGCTAGGTCCTCTCCTCTCTGATTCAGAGGGGTTAAATGGTTCTGGCTAGGTCCTCTCCTCTCTGATTCAGAGGGGTTAAATGGTGTTTCTCCTGGCTAGGTCCTCACCTCTCTGATTCAGAGGGGTTAAATGGTGTTTCCCCTGGCTAGGTCCTCTCCTATCTGATTCAGAGGGGTTAAATGGTTCTGGCTAGGTCCTCTCCTCTCTGATTCAGAGGGGTTAAATGGTGTTTCCCCTGGCTAGGTCCTCTCCTCTCTGATTCAGAGGGGTTAAATGGTGTTTCTCCTGGCTAGGTCCTCTCCTCTCTCATTCAGAGGGGTTAAATGGTTCTGGCTAGGTCCTCTCCTCTCTGATTCAGAGGGGTTAAATGGTGTTTCTCCTGGCTAGGTCCTCTCCTCTCTGATTCAGAGGGGTTAAATGGTTCTGGCTAGGTCCTCTCCTCTCTGATTCAGAGGGGTTAAATGGTGTTTCTCCTGGCTAGGTCCTCTCCTCTCTGATTCAGAGGGGTTAAATGGTTCTGGCTAGGTCCTCTCCTCTCTGATTCAGAGGGGTTAAATGGTGTTTCTCCTGGCTAGGTCCTCTCCTCTCTGATTCAGAGGGGTTAAATGGTTCTGGCTAGGTCCTCTCCTCTCTGATTCAGAGGGGTTAAATGGTGTTTCTCCTGGCTAGGTCCTCTCCTCTCTGATTCAGAGGGGTTAAATGGTTCTGGCTAGGTCCTCTCCTCTCTGATTCAGAGGGGTTAAATGGTTCTGGCTAGGTCCTCTCCTCTCTGATTCAGAGGGGTTAAATGGTGTTCCCCCTGGCTAGGTCATCTCCTCTCCTATTCAGAGGGGTTAAATGGTTCTGGCTAGGTCCTCTCCTCTCTGATTCAGAGGGGTTAAATGGTGTTTCGCCTGGCTAGGTCCTCTCCTCTCCTATTCAGAGGGGTTAAATGGTTCTGGCTAGGTCCTCTCCTCTCTGATTCAGAGGGGTTAAATGGTGTTCCCCCTGGCTAGGTCCTCTCCTCTCTGATTCAGAGGGGTTAAATGGTTCTGGCTAGGTCCTCTCCTCTCTGATTCAGAGGGGTTAAATGGTTCTGGCTAGGTCCTCACCTCTCTGATTCAGAGGGGTTAAATGATTCTGGCTAGGTCCTCACCTCTCTGAGTCAGAGGGGTTAAATGGTGGTTCCCCTGGCTAGGTCCTCACCTCTCTGATTCAGAGGGGTTAAATGGTGTTTCCCCTGGCTAGGTCCTCTCCTATCTGATTCAGAGGGGTTAAATGGTTCTGGCTAGGTCCTCTCCTCTCTGATTCAGAGGGGTTAAATGGTTCTGGCTAGGTCCTCACCTCTCTGATTCAGAGGGGTTAAATGGTGTTTCCCCTGGCTAGGTCCTCACCTCTCTGATTCAGAGGGGTTAAATGGTGTTTCCCCTGGCTAGGTCCTCTCCTCTCTGATTCAGAGGGGTTAAATGGTGTTCCCCCTGGCTAGGTCCTCACCTCTCTGATTCAGAGGGGTTAAATGGTTCTGGCTAGGTCCTCTCCTCTCTGATTCAGAGGGGTTAAATGGTGATTCCCCTGGCTAGGTCCTCTCCTCTCTGATTCAGAGGGGTTAAATGGTTCTGGCTAGGTCCTCTCCTCCCTGATTCAGAGGGGTTAAATGGTTCTGGCTAGGTCCTCTCCTCCCTGATTCAGAGGGGTTAAATGGTTCTGGCTAGGTCCTCTCCTCCCTGATTCAGAGGGGTTAAATGGTTCTGGCTAGGTCCTCTCCTCCCTGATTCAGAGGGGTTAAATGGTTCTGGCTAGGTCCTCTCCTCTCTGATTCAGAGGGGTTAAATGGTGTTTCTCCTGGCTAGGTCCTCACCTCTCTGATTCAGAGGGGTTAAATTGTGTTTCCCCTGGCTAGGTCCTCTCCTCTCTGATTCAGAGGGGTTAAATGGTTCTGGCTAGGTCCTCTCCTCTCTGATTCAGAGGGGTTAAATGGTGTTTCTCCTGGCTAGGTCCTCACCTCTCTGATTCAGAGGGGTTAAATGGTGTTTCCCCTGGCTAGGTCCTCTCCTATCTGATTCAGAGGGGTTAAATGGTTCTGGCTAGGTCCTCTCCTCTCTGATTCAGAGGGGTTAAATGGTGTTTCCCCTGGCTAGGTCCTCTCCTCTCTGATTCAGAGGGGTTAAATGGTGTTTCTCCTGGCTAGGTCCTCTCCTCTCTCATTCAGAGGGGTTAAATGGTTCTGGCTAGGTCCTCTCCTCTCTGATTCAGAGGGGTTAAATGGTGTTTCTCCTGGCTAGGTCCTCTCCTCTCTGATTCAGAGGGGTTAAATGGTTCTGGCTAGGTCCTCTCCTCTCTGATTCAGAGGGGTTAAATGGTGTTTCTCCTGGCTAGGTCCTCTCCTCTCTGATTCAGAGGGGTTAAATGGTTCTGGCTAGGTCCTCTCCTCTCTGATTCAGAGGGGTTAAATGGTGTTTCTCCTGGCTAGGTCCTCTCCTCTCTGATTCAGAGGGGTTAAATGGTTCTGGCTAGGTCCTCTCCTCTCTGATTCAGAGGGGTTAAATGGTGTTTCTCCTGGCTAGGTCCTCTCCTCTCTGATTCAGAGGGGTTAAATGGTTCTGGCTAGGTCCTCTCCTCTCTGATTCAGAGGGGTTAAATGGTTCTGGCTAGGTCCTCTCCTCTCTGATTCAGAGGGGTTAAATGGTGTTCCCCCTGGCTAGGTCATCTCCTCTCCTATTCAGAGGGGTTAAATGGTTCTGGCTAGGTCCTCTCCTCTCTGATTCAGAGGGGTTAAATGGTGTTTCGCCTGGCTAGGTCCTCTCCTCTCCTATTCAGAGGGGTTAAATGGTTCTGGCTAGGTCCTCTCCTCTCTGATTCAGAGGGGTTAAATGGTGTTCCCCCTGGCTAGGTCCTCTCCTCTCTGATTCAGAGGGGTTAAATGGTTCTGGCTAGGTCCTCTCCTCTCTGATTCAGAGGGGTTAAATGGTTCTGGCTAGGTCCTCACCTCTCTGATTCAGAGGGGTTAAATGATTCTGGCTAGGTCCTCACCTCTCTGAGTCAGAGGGGTTAAATGGTGGTTCCCCTGGCTAGGTCCTCACCTCTCTGATTCAGAGGGGTTAAATGGTGTTTCCCCTGGCTAGGTCCTCTCCTATCTGATTCAGAGGGGTTAAATGGTTCTGGCTAGGTCCTCTCCTCTCTGATTCAGAGGGGTTAAATGGTTCTGGCTAGGTCCTCACCTCTCTGATTCAGAGGGGTTAAATGGTGTTTCCCCTGGCTAGGTCCTCACCTCTCTGATTCAGAGGGGTTAAATGGTGTTTCCCCTGGCTAGGTCCTCTCCTCTCTGATTCAGAGGGGTTAAATGGTGTTCCCCCTGGCTAGGTCCTCACCTCTCTGATTCAGAGGGGTTAAATGGTTCTGGCTAGGTCCTCTCCTCTCTGATTCAGAGGGGTTAAATGGTGATTCCCCTGGCTAGGTCCTCTCCTCTCTGATTCAGAGGGGTTAAATGGTTCTGGCTAGGTCCTCTCCTCCCTGATTCAGAGGGGTTAAATGGTTCTGGCTAGGTCCTCTCCTCCCTGATTCAGAGGGGTTAAATGGTTCTGGCTAGGTCCTCTCCTCTCTGATTCAGAGGGGTTAAATGGTTCTGGCTAGGTCCTCTCCTCCCTGATTCAGAGGGGTTAAATGGTTCTGGCTAGGTCCTCTCCTCCCTGATTCAGAGGGGTTAAATGGTTCTGGCTAGGTCCTCTCCTCCCTGATTCAGAGGGGTTAAATGGTTCTGGCTAGGTCCTCTCCTCTCTGATTCAGAGGGGTTAAATGGTTCTGGCTAGGTCCTCTCCTCCCTGATTCAGAGGGGTTAAATGGTTCTGGCTAGGTCCTCTCCTCTCTGATTCAGAGGGGTTAAATGGTTCTGGCTAGGTCCTCTCCTCCCTGATTCAGAGGGGTTAAATGGTTCTGGCTAGGTCCTCTCCTCCCTGATTCAGAGGGGTTAAATGGTTCTGGCTAGGTCCTCTCCTCCCTGATTCAGAGGGGTTAAATGGTTCTGGCTAGGTCCTCTCCTCCCTGATTCAGAGGGTTAAATGGTTCTGGCTAGGTCCTCTCCTCTCTGATTCAGAGGGGTTAAATGGTGTTTCTCCTGGCTAGGTCCTCACCTCTCTGATTCAGAGGGGTTAAATGGTGTTTCCCCTGGCTAGGTCCTCTCCTCTCTGATTCAGAGGGGTTAAATGGTTCTGGCTAGGTCCTCTCCTCTCTGATTCAGAGGGGTTAAATGGTGTTTCTCCTGGCTAGGTCCTCACCTCTCTGATTCAGAGGGTTAAATGGTGTTTCCCCTGGCTAGGTCCTCTCCTATCTGATTCAGAGGGGTTAAATGGTTCTGGCTAGGTCCTCTCCTCTCTGATTCAGAGGGGTTAAATGGTGTTTCTCCTGGCTAGGTCCTCTCCTCTCTCATTCAGAGGGGTTAAATGGTTCTGGCTAGGTCCTCTCCTCTCTGATTCAGAGGGTTAAATGGTGTTTCTCCTGGCTAGGTCCTCTCCTCTCTGATTCAGAGGGGTTAAATGGTTCTGGCTAGGTCCTCTCCTCTCTGATTCAGAGGGGTTAAATGGTGTTTCTCCTGGCTAGGTCCTCTCCTCTCTGATTCAGAGGGGTTAAATGGTTCTGGCTAGGTCCTCTCCTCTCTGATTCAGAGGGTTAAATGGTGTTTCTCCTGGCTAGGTCCTCTCCTCTCTGATTCAGAGGGGTTAAATGGTTCTGGCTAGGTCCTCTCCTCTCTGATTCAGAGGGGTTAAATGGTGTTTCTCCTGGCTAGGTCCTCTCCTCTCTGATTCAGAGGGGTTAAATGGTTCTGGCTAGGTCCTCTCCTCTCTGATTCAGAGGGGTTAAATGGTTCTGGCTAGGTCCTCTCCTCTCTGATTCAGAGGGGTTAAATGGTGTTCCCCCTGGCTAGGTCATCTCCTCTCCTATTCAGAGGGGTTAAATGGTTCTGGCTAGGTCCTCTCCTCTCTGATTCAGAGGGGTTAAATGGTGTTTCCCCTGGCTAGGTCCTCTCCTCTCCTATTCAGAGGGGTTAAATGGTTCTGGCTAGGTCCTCTCCTCTCTGATTCAGAGGGGTTAAATGGTGTTCCCCCTGGCTAGGTCCTCTCCTCTCTGATTCAGAGGGGTTAAATGGTTCTGGCTAGGTCCTCTCCTCTCTGATTCAGAGGGGTTAAATTGTTCTGGCTAGGTCCTCACCTCTCTGATTCAGAGGGGTTAAATGATTCTGGCTAGGTCCTCACCTCTCTGAGTCAGAGGGGTTAAATGGTGGTTCCCCTGGCTAGGTCCTCACCTCTCTGATTCAGAGGGGTTAAATGGTGTTTCCCCTGGCTAGGTCCTCTCCTATCTGATTCAGAGGGGTTAAATGGTTCTGGCTAGGTCCTCTCCTCTCTGATTCAGAGGGGTTAAATGGTTCTGGCTAGATCCTCACCTCTCTGATTCAGAGGGGTTAAATGGTGTTTCCCCTGGCTAGGTCCTCACCTCTCTGATTCAGAGGGGTTAAATGGTGTTTCCCCTGGCTAGGTCCTCTCCTCTCTGATTCAGAGGGGTTAAATGGTGTTCCCCCTGGCTAGGTCCTCACCTCTCTGATTCAGAGGGGTTAAATGGTTCTGGCTAGGTCCTCTCCTCTCTGATTCAGAGGGGTTAAATTGTTCTGGCTAGGTCCTCACCTCTCTGATTCAGAGGGGTTAAATGATTCTGGCTAGGTCCTCACCTCTCTGAGTCAGAGGGGTTAAATGGTGGTTCCCCTGGCTAGGTCCTCACCTCTCTGATTCAGAGGGGTTAAATGGTGTTTCCCCTGGCTAGGTCCTCTCCTATCTGATTCAGAGGGGTCAAATGGTTCTAGCTAGGTCCTCTCCTCTCTGATTCAGAGGGGTTAAATGGTTCTGGCTAGGTCCTCACCTCTCTGATTCAGAGGGGTTAAATGGTGTTTCCCCTGGCTAGGTCCTCACCTCTCTGATTCAGAGGGGTTAAATGGTGTTTCCCCTGGCTAGGTCCTCTCCTCTCTGATTCAGAGGGGTTAAATGGTGTTCCCCCTGGCTAGGTCCTCACCTCTCTGATTCAGAGGGGTTAAATGGTTCTGGCTAGGTCCTCTCCTCTCTGATTCAGAGGGGTTAAATGGTGATTCCCCTGGCTAGGTCCTCTCCTCTCTGATTCAGAGGGGTTAAATGGTTCTGGCTAGGTCCTCTCCTCTCTGATTCAGAGGGGTTAAATGGTTCTGGCTAGGTCCTCACCTCTTTGATTCAGAGGGGTTAAATGGTGTTTCCCCTGGCTAGGTCCTCACCTCTCTGATTCAGAGGGGTTAAATGGTGTTTCCCCTGGCTAGTTCCTCTCTGATTCAGAGGGGTTAAATGGTGTTCCCCCTGGCTAGGTCCTCACCTCTCTGATTCAGAGGGGTTAAATGGTTCTGGCTAGGTCCTCTCCTCTCTGATTCAGAGGGGTTAAATGGTGATTCCCCTGGCTAGGTCCTCTCCTCTCTGATTCAGAGGGGTTAAATGGTTCTGGCTAGGTCCTCACCTCTCTGATTCAGAGGGGTTAAATGGTGTTTCCCCTGGCTAGGTCCTCACCTCTCTCATTCAGAGGGGTTAAATTGTGTTTCCCCTGGCTAGGTCCTCTCCTCTCTGATTCAGAGGGGTTAAATCGTGTTCCCCCTGGCTAGGTCCTCACCTCTCTGATTCAGAGGGGTTAAATGGTTCTGGCTAGGTCCTCACCTCTCTGATTCAGAGGGGTTAAATGGTTCTGGCTAGGTCCTCTCCTCTCTGATTCAGAGGGGTTAAATGGTGATTCCCCTGGCTAGGTCCTCTCCTCTCTGATTCAGAGGGGTTAAATGGTTCTGGCTAGGTCCTCTCCTCTCTGATTCAGAGGGGTTAAATGGTTCTGGCTAGGTCCTCTCCTCTCTGATTCAGAGGGGTTAAATGGTTCTGGCTAGGTCCTCTCCTCTCTGATTCAGAGGGGTTAAATGGTGTTTCTCCTGGCTAGGTCCTCTCCTATCTGATTCAGAGGGGTTAAATGGTTCTGGCTAGGTCCTCTCCAATCTGATTCAGAGGGGTTAAATGGTTCTGGCTAGGTCCTCTCCTCTCTGATTCAGAGGGGTTAAATGGTTCTGGCTAGGTCCTCTCCTATCTGATTCAGAGGGGTTAAATGGTTCTGGCTAGGTCCTCTCCTCTCTGATTCAGAGAGGTTAAATGGTCCTGGCTAGGTCCTCTCCTCTCTGATTCAGAGGGGTTAAATGGTTCTGGCTAGGTCCTCTCCTATCTGATTCAGAGGGGTTAAATGGTTCTGGCTAGGTCCTCTCCTCTCTGATTAAGAGGGGTTAAATGGTTCTGGCTAGGTCCTCTCCTATCTGATTCAGAGGGGTAAAATGGTTCCGGCTAGGTCCTCTCCTATCTGATTCAGAGGGGTTAAATGGTGTTTCCCCTAAATAGGGCCTATACACTGAGGTTAGGTTCCCTACAGTTATCTTCCCCTAGCTAGGGCCTATACACTGAGGTTAGGTTCCCTACAGTTATCTTCCCCTAGCTAGGGCCTATACACTGAGGTTAGGTTCCCTACAGTTATCTTCCCCTAGCTAGGGCCTATCCACTGAGGTTAGGTTCCCTACAGTTATCTTCCCCTAGCTAGGTCCTATACACTGAGGTTAGGTTCCCTACAGTTATCTTCCCCTAGCTAGGTCCTATACACTGAGGTTAGGTTCCCTACAGTTATCTTCCCCTAGCTAGGTCCTATACACTGAGGTTAGGTTCCCTACATTTATCTTCCCCTAGCTAGGTCCTATAGACTGAGGTTAGGTTCCCTACAGTTATCTTCCCCTAGCTAGGTCCTATACACTGAGGTTAGGTTCCCTACAGTTATCTTCCCCTAGCTAGGTCCTATACACTGAGGTTAGGTTCCCTACAGTTATCTTCCCCTAGCTAGGTCCTATATACTGAGGTTAGGTTCCCTACAGTTATCTTCCCCTAGCTAGGTCCTATACACTGAGGTTAGGTTCCCTACAGTTATCTTCCCCTAGCTAGGTCCTATAGACTGAGGTTAGGTTCCCTACAGTTATCTTCCCCTAGCTAGGTCCTATACACTGAGGTTAGGTTCCCTACAGTTACCTTCCCCTAGCTAGGTCCTATACACTGAGGTTAGGTCCCTACAGTTTGCTTCCCCTAGCTAGGTCCTATACACTGAGGTTAGGTTCCCTACAGTTATCTTCCCCTAGCTAGGTCCTATACACTGAGGTTAGGTTCCCTACAGTTATCTTCCCCTAGCTAGGTCCTATACACTGAGGTTAGGTTCCCTACAGTTATCTTCCCCTAGCTAGGTCCTATACACTGAGGTTAGGTTCCCTACAGTTATCTTCCCCTAGCTAGGTCCTATACACTGAGGTTAGGTTCCCTACAGTTATCTTCCCCTAGCTAGGTCCTATACACTGAGGTTAGGTTCCCTACAGTTATCTTTCCCTAGCTAGGTCCTATACACTGAGGTTAGGTTCCCTACAGTTATCTTCCCCTAGCTAGGTCCTATCCACTGAGGTTAGGTCCCTACAGTTATCTTCCCCTAGCTAGGTCCTATCCACTGAGGTTAGGTCCCTACAGTTTGCTTCCCCTAGCTAGGTCCTATACACTGAGGTTAGGTTCCCTACAGTTAGCTAGGTCCTATACACTGAGGTTAGGTTCCCTACAGTTATCTTCCTCTAGCTAGGTCCTATAACCTGAGGTTACGTTCCCTACAGTTAGCTAGGTCCTATACACTGAGGTTAGGTTCCCTACAGTTATCTTCCTCTAGCTAGGTCCTATACACTGAGGTTAGGTTCCCTACAGTTATCTTCCCCTAGCTAGGTCCTATACACTGAGGTTAGGTTCCCTACAGTTATCTTCCCCTAGCTACGTCCTATACACTGAGGTTAGGTTCCCTACAGTTATCTTCCCCTAGCTAGGTCCTATACACTGAGGTTAGGTTCCCTACAGTTATCTTCCCCTAGCTAGGTCCTATACACTGAGGTTAGGTTCCCTACAGTTATCTTCCCCTAGCTAGGTCCTATAGACTGAGGTTAGGTTCCCTACAGTTATCTTCCCCTAGCTAGGTCCTATACACTGAGGTTAGGTTCCCTACAGTTATCTTCCCCTAGCTAGGTCCTATACACTGAGGTTAGGTTCCCTACAGTTATCTTCCCCTAGCTAGGTCCTATATACTGAGGTTAGGTTCCCTACAGTTATCTTCCCCTAGCTAGGTCCTATACACTGAGGTTAGGTTCCCTACAGTTATCTTCCCCTAGCTAGGTCCTATACACTGAGGTTAGGTCCCTACAGTTTGCTTCCCCTAGCTAGGTCCTATACACTGAGGTTAGGTTCCCTACAGTTATCTTCCCCTAGCTAGGTCCTATACACTGAGGTTAGGTTCCCTACAGTTATCTTTCCCTAGCTAGGTCCTATACACTGAGGTTAGGTTCCCTACAGTTATCTTCCCCTAGCTAGGTCCTATCCACTGAGGTTAGGTCCCTACAGTTATCTTCCCCTAGCTAGGTCCTATCCACTGAGGTTAGGTCCCTACAGTTTGCTTCCCCTAGCTAGGTCCGATACACTGAGGTTACGTTCCCTACAGTTAGCTAGGTCCTATACACTGAGGTTAGGTTCCCTACAGTTATCTTCCTCTAGCTAGGTCCTATACACTGAGGTTAGGTTCCCTACAGTTATCTTCCCCTAGCTAGGTCCTATACACTGAGGTTAGGTTCCCTACAGTTATCTTCCCCTAGCTACGTCCTATACACTGAGGTTAGGTTCCCTACAGTTATCTTCCCCTAGCTAGGTCCTATACACTGAGGTTAGGTTCCCTACAGTTATCTTCCCCTAGCTAGGTCCTATACACTGAGGTTAGGTTCCCTACAGTTATCTTCCCCTAGCTAGGTCCTATAGACTGAGGTTAGGTTCCCTACAGTTATCTTCCACTAGCTAGGTCCTATACACTGAGGTTAGGTTCCCTACAGTTATCTTCCCCTAGCTAGGTCCTATAGACTGAGGTTAGGTTCCCTACAGTTATCTTCCACTAGCTAGGTCCTATACACTGAGGTTAGGTTCCCTACAGTTATCTTCCCCTAGCTAGGTCCTATACACTGAGGTTAGGTTCCCTACAGTTATCTTCCCCTAGCTAGGTCCTATATACTGAGGTTAGGTTCCCTACAGTTATCTTCCCCTAGCTAGGTCCTATACACTGAGGTTAGGTTCCCTACAGTTATCTTCCCCTAGCTAGGTCCTATACACTGAGGTTAGGTCCCTACAGTTTGCTTCCCCTAGCTAGGTCCTATACACTGAGGTTAGGTTCCCTACAGTTATCTTCCCCTAGCTAGGTCCTATACACTGAGGTTAGGTTCCCTACAGTTATCTTCCCCTAGCTAGGTCCTATATACTGAGGTTAGGTTCCCTACAGTTATCTTCCCCTAGCTAGGTCCTATACACTGAGGTTAGGTTCCCTACAGTTATCTTCCCCTAGCTAGGTCCTATACACTGAGGTTAGGTCCCTACAGTTTGCTTCCCCTAGCTAGGTCCGATACACTGAGGTTAGGTTCCCTACAGTTAGCTAGGTCCTATACACTGAGGTTAGGTTCCCTACAGTTATCTTCCCCTAGCTAGGTCCTATACACTGAGGTTAGGTTCCCTACAGTTATCTTCCCCTAGCTACGTCCTATACACTGAGGTTAGGTTCCCTACAGTTATCTTCCCCTAGCTAGGTCCTATACACTGAGGTTAGGTTCCCTACAGTTATCTTCCCCTAGCTAGGTCCTATACACTGAGGTTAGGTTCCCTACAGTTATCTTCCCCTAGCTAGGTCCTATATACTGAGGTTAGGTTCCCTACAGTTATCTTCCCCTAGCTAGGTCCTATACACTGAGGTTAGGTTCCCTACAGTTATCTTCCCCTAGCTAGGTCCTACACACTGAGGTTAGGTCCCTACAGTTTGCTTCCCCTAGCTAGGTCCTATACACTGAGATTAGGTTCCCTACAGTTATCTTCCCCTAGCTAGGTCCTATACACTGAGGTTAGGTTCCCTACAGTTATCTTCCCCTAGCTAGGTCCTATACACTGAGGTTAGGTCCCTACAGTTTGCTTCCCCTAGCTAGGTCCTATACACTGAGGTTAGGTTCCCTACAGTTATCTTCCCCTAGCTAGGTCCTATACACTGAGGTTAGGTCCCTACAGTTTGCTTCCCCTAGCTAGGTCCTATACACTGAGGTTAGGTTCCCTACAGTTATCTTCCCTAGCTAGGTCCTATACACTGAGGTTAGGTTCCCTACAGTTATCTTTCCCTAGCTAGGTCCTATACACTGAGGTTAGGTTCCCTACAGTTATCTTCCCCTAGCTAGGTCCTATACACTGAGGTTAGGTTCCCTACAGTTATCTTCCCCTAGCTAGGTCCTATACACTGAGGTTACGTTCCCTACAGTTAGCTAGGTCCTATACACTGAGGTTAGGTTCCCTACAGTTATCTTCCTCTAGCTAGGTCCTATACACTGAGGTTAGGTTCCCTACAGTTATCTTCCCCTAGCTAGGTCCTATACACTGAGGTTAGGTTCCCTACAGTTATCTTCCCCTAGCTACGTCCTATACACTGAGGTTAGGTTCCCTACAGTTATCTTCCCCTAGCTAGGTCCTATACACTGAGGTTAGGTTCCCTACAGTTATCTTCCCCTAGCTAGGTCCTATACACTGAGGTTAGGTTCCCTACAGTTATCTTCCCCTAGCTAGGTCCTATAGACTGAGGTTAGGTTCCCTACAGTTATCTTCCACTAGCTAGGTCCTATACACTGAGGTTAGGTTCCCTACAGTTATCTTCCCCTAGCTAGGTCCTATAGACTGAGGTTAGGTTCCCTACAGTTATCTTCCACTAGCTAGGTCCTATACACTGAGGTTAGGTTCCCTACAGTTATCTTCCCCTAGCTAGGTCCTATACACTGAGGTTAGGTTCCCTACAGTTATCTTCCCCTAGCTAGGTCCTATATACTGAGGTTAGGTTCCCTACAGTTATCTTCCCCTAGCTAGGTCCTATACACTGAGGTTAGGTTCCCTACAGTTATCTTCCCCTAGCTAGGTCCTATACACTGAGGTTAGGTCCCTACAGTTTGCTTCCCCTAGCTAGGTCCTATACACTGAGGTTAGGTTCCCTACAGTTATCTTCCCCTAGCTAGGTCCTATACACTGAGGTTAGGTTCCCTACAGTTATCTTCCCCTAGCTAGGTCCTATATACTGAGGTTAGGTTCCCTACAGTTATCTTCCCCTAGCTAGGTCCTATACACTGAGGTTAGGTTCCCTACAGTTATCTTCCCCTAGCTAGGTCCTATACACTGAGGTTAGGTCCCTACAGTTTGCTTCCCCTAGCTAGGTCCGATACACTGAGGTTAGGTTCCCTACAGTTAGCTAGGTCCTATACACTGAGGTTAGGTTCCCTACAGTTATCTTCCCCTAGCTAGGTCCTATACACTGAGGTTAGGTTCCCTACAGTTATCTTCCCCTAGCTACGTCCTATACACTGAGGTTAGGTTCCCTACAGTTATCTTCCCCTAGCTAGGTCCTATACACTGAGGTTAGGTTCCCTACAGTTATCTTCCCCTAGCTAGGTCCTATACACTGAGGTTAGGTTCCCTACAGTTATCTTCCCCTAGCTAGGTCCTATATACTGAGGTTAGGTTCCCTACAGTTATCTTCCCCTAGCTAGGTCCTATACACTGAGGTTAGGTTCCCTACAGTTATCTTCCCCTAGCTAGGTCCTACACACTGAGGTTAGGTCCCTACAGTTTGCTTCCCCTAGCTAGGTCCTATACACTGAGATTAGGTTCCCTACAGTTATCTTCCCCTAGCTAGGTCCTATACACTGAGGTTAGGTTCCCTACAGTTATCTTCCCCTAGCTAGGTCCTATACACTGAGGTTAGGTCCCTACAGTTTGCTTCCCCTAGCTAGGTCCTATACACTGAGGTTAGGTTCCCTACAGTTATCTTCCCCTAGCTAGGTCCTATACACTGAGGTTAGGTCCCTACAGTTTGCTTCCCCTAGCTAGGTCCTATACACTGAGGTTAGGTTCCCTACAGTTATCTTCCCCTAGCTAGGTCCTATACACTGAGGTTAGGTTCCCTACAGTTATCTTTCCCTAGCTAGGTCCTATACACTGAGGTTAGGTTCCCTACAGTTATCTTCCCCTAGCTAGGTCCTATCCACTGAGGTTAGGTCCCTACAGTTATCTTCCCCTAGCTAGGTCCTATCCACTGAGGTTAGGTCCCTACAGTTTGCTTCCCCTAGCTAGGTCCTATACACTGAGGTTAGGTTCCCTACAGTTAGCTAGGTCCTATACACTGAGGTTAGGTTCCCTACAGTTATCTTCCTCTAGCTAGGTCCTATACACTGAGGTTACGTTCCCTACAGTTAGCTAGGTCCTATACACTGAGGTTAGGTTCCCTACAGTTATCTTCCTCTAGCTAGGTCCTATACACTGAGGTTAGGTTCCCTACAGTTATCTTCCCCTAGCTAGGTCCTATACACTGAGGTTAGGTTCCCTACAGTTATCTTCCCCTAGCTAGGTCCTATCCACTGAGGTTAGGTCCCTACAGTTATCTTCCCCTAGCTAGGTCCTATCCACTGAGGTTAGGTCCCTACAGTTTGCTTCCCCTAGCTAGGTCCTATACACTGAGGTTAGGTTCCCTACAGTTAGCTAGGTCCTATACACTGAGGTTAGGTTCCCTACAGTTATCTTCCTCTAGCTAGGTCCTATACACTGAGGTTACGTTCCCTACAGTTAGCTAGGTCCTATACACTGAGGTTAGGTTCCCTACAGTTATCTTCCCCTAGCTAGGTCCTATACACTGAGGTTAGGTTCCCTACAGTTATCTTCCCCTAGCTAGGTCCTATACACTGAGGTTAGGTTCCCTACAGTTATCTTCCCCTAGCTAGGTCCTATACACTGAGGTTAGGTTCCCTACAGTTATCTTCCCCTAGCTAGGTCCTATACACTGAGGTTAGGTTCCCTACAGTTATCTTCCCCTAGCTAGGTCCTATACACTGAGGTTAGGTTCCCTACAGTTATCTTCCCCTAGCTAGGTCCTATAGACTGAGGTCAGGTTCCCTACAGTTATCTTCCCCTAGCTAGGTCCTATACACTGAGGTTAGGTTCCCTACAGTTATCTTCCCCTAGCTAGGTCCTATATACTGAGGTTAGGTTCCCTACAGTTATCTTCCCCTAGCTAGGTCCTATACACTGAGGTTAGGTTCCCTACAGTTATCTTCCCCTAGCTAGGTCCTATACACTGAGGTTAGGTCCCTACAGTTTGCTTCCCCTAGCTAGGTCCTATACACTGAGGTTAGGTTCCCTACAGTTAGCTAGGTCCTATACACTGAGGTTAGGTTCCCTACAGTTATCTTCCTCTAGCTAGGTCCTATACACTGAGGTTAGGTTCCCTACAGTTATCTTCCCCTAGATAGGTCCTATCCACTGAGGTTAGGTCCCTACAGTTATCTTCCCCTAGCTAGGTCCTATCCACTGAGGTTAGGTCCCTACAGTTTGCTTCCCCTAGCTAGGTCCTATACACTGAGGTTAGGTTCCCTACAGCTAGCTAGGTCCTATACACCGAGGTTAGGTTCTCTACAGTTATCTTCCTCTAGCTAGGTCCTATACACTGAGGTTACGTTCCCTACAGTTAGCTAGGTCCTATACACTGAGGTTAGGTTCCCTACAGTTATCTTCCTCTAGCTAGGTCCTATACACTGAGGTTAGGTTCCCTACAGTTATCTTCCCCTAGCTAGGTCCTATACACTGAGGTTAGGTTCCCTACAGTTATCTTCCCCTAGCTACGTCCTATACACTGAGGTTAGGTTCCCTACAGTTATCTTCCCCTAGCTAGGTCCTATACACTGAGGTTAGGTTCCCTACAGTTATCTTCCCCTAGCTAGGTCCTATAGACTGAGGTTAGGTTCCCTACAGTTATCTTCCCCTAGCTAGGTCCTATACACTGAGGTTAGGTTCCCTACAGTTATCTTCCCCTAGCTAGGTCCTATACACTGAGGTTAGGTTCCCTACAGTTATCTTCCCCTAGCTAGGTCCTATATACTGAGGTTAGGTTCCCTACAGTTATCTTCCCCTAGCTAGGTCCTATACACTGAGGTTAGGTTCCCTACAGTTATCTTCCCCTAGCTAGGTCCTATAGACTGAGGTTAGGTTCCCTACAGTTATCTTTCCCTAGCTAGGTCCTATACACTGAGGTTAGGTTCCCTACAGTTATCTTCCCCTAGCTAGGTCCTATCCACTGAGGTTAGGTCCCTACAGTTATCTTCCCCTAGCTAGGTCCTATCCACTGAGGTTAGGTCCCTACAGTTTGCTTCCCCTAGCTAGGTCCTATACACTGAGGTTAGGTTCCCTACAGTTAGCTAGGTCCTATACACTGAGGTTAGGTTCCCTACAGTTATCTTCCTCTAGCTAGGTCCTATACACTGAGGTTACGTTCCCTACTGTTAGCTAGGTCCTATACACTGAGGTTAGGTTCCCTACAGTTATCTTCCCCTAGCTAGGTCCTATACACTGAGGTTAGGTTCCCTACAGTTATCTTCCCCTAGCTAGGTCCTATACACTGAGGTTAGGTTCCCTACAGTTATCTTCCCCTAGCTAGGTCCTATACACTGAGGTTAGGTTCCCTACAGTTATCTTCCCCTAGCTAGGTCCTATACACTGAGGTTAGGTTCCCTACAGTTATCTTCCCCTAGCTAGGTCCTATCCACTGAGGTTAGGTTCCCTACAGTTATCTTCCCCTAGCTAGGTCCTATACACTGAGGTTAGGTTCCCTACAGTTATCTTCCCCTAGCTAGGTCCTATACACTGAGGTTAGGTTCCCTACAGTTATCTTCCCCTAGCTAGGTCCTATAGACTGAGGTTAGGTTCCCTACAGTTATCTTCCCCTAGCTAGGTCCTATACACTGAGGTTAGGTTCCCTACAGTTATCTTCCCCTAGCTAGGTCCTATAGACTGAGGTCAGGTTCCCTACAGTTATCTTCCCCTAGCTAGGTCCTATACACTGAGGTTAGGTTCCCTACAGTTATCTTCCCCTAGCTAGGTCCTATATACTGAGGTTAGGTTCCCTACAGTTATCTTCCCCTAGCTAGGTCCTATACACTGAGGTTAGGTTCCCTACAGTTATCTTCCCCTAGCTAGGTCCTATACACTGAGGTTAGGTCCCTACAGTTTGCTTCCCCTAGCTAGGTCCTATACACTGAGGTTAGGTTCCCTACAGTTAGCTAGGTCCTATACACTGAGGTTAGGTTCCCTACAGTTATCTTCCTCTAGCTAGGTCCTATACACTGAGGTTAGGTTCCCTACAGTTATCTTCCCCTAGCTAGGTCCTATCCACTGAGGTTAGGTCCCTACAGTTATCTTCCCCTAGCTAGGTCCTATCCACTGAGGTTAGGTCCCTACAGTTTGCTTCCCCTAGCTAGGTCCTATACACTGAGGTTAGGTTCCCTACAGCTAGCTAGGTCCTATACACCGAGGTTAGGTTCTCTACAGTTATCTTCCTCTAGCTAGGTCCTATACACTGAGGTTACGTTCCCTACAGTTAGCTAGGTCCTATACACTGAGGTTAGGTTCCCTACAGTTATCTTCCTCTAGCTAGGTCCTATACACTGAGGTTAGGTTCCCTACAGTTATCTTCCCCAGCTAGGTCCTATACACTGAGGTTAGGTTCCCTACAGTTATCTTCCCCTAGCTACGTCCTATACACTGAGGTTAGGTTCCCTACAGTTATCTTCCCCTAGCTAGGTCCTATACACTGAGGTTAGGTTCCCTACAGTTATCTTCCCCTAGCTAGGTCCTATAGACTGAGGTTAGGTTCCCTACAGTTATCTTCCCCTAGCTAGGTCCTATACACTGAGGTTAGGTTCCCTACAGTTATCTTCCCCTAGCTAGGTCCTATACACTGAGGTTAGGTTCCCTACAGTTATCTTCCCCTAGCTAGGTCCTATATACTGAGGTTAGGTTCCCTACAGTTATCTTCCCCTAGCTAGGTCCTATACACTGAGGTTAGGTTCCCTACAGTTATCTTCCCCTAGCTAGGTCCTATAGACTGAGGTTAGGTTCCCTACAGTTATCTTTCCCTAGCTAGGTCCTATACACTGAGGTTAGGTTCCCTACAGTTATCTTCCCCTAGCTAGGTCCTATCCACTGAGGTTAGGTCCCTACAGTTATCTTCCCCTAGCTAGGTCCTATCCACTGAGGTTAGGTCCCTACAGTTTGCTTCCCCTAGCTAGGTCCTATACACTGAGGTTAGGTTCCCTACAGTTAGCTAGGTCCTATACACTGAGGTTAGGTTCCTACAGTTATCTTCCTCTAGCTAGGTCCTATACACTGAGGTTAGGTTCCCTACAGTTAGCTAGGTCCTATACACTGAGGTTAGGTTCCCTACAGTTATCTTCCTCTAGCTATGTCCTATACACTGAGGTTAGGTTCCCTACAGTTATCTTCCCCTAGCTAGGTCCTATACACTGAGGTTAGGTTCCCTACAGTTATCTTCCCCTAGCTAGGTCCTATACACTGAGGTTAGGTTCCCTACAGTTATCTTCCCCTAGCTAGGTCCTATATACTGAGGTTAGGTTCCCTACAGTTATCTTCCCCTAGCTAGGTCCTATACACTGAGGTTAGGTTCCCTACAGTTATCTTCCCCTAGCTAGGTCCTATAGACTGAGGTTAGGTTCCCTACAGTTATCTTTCCCTAGCTAGGTCCTATACACTGAGGTTAGGTTCCCTACAGTTTGCTTCCCTTGGATAAGGCCCCTACCGATTAGAGCAGCCGGTAGTCTACTATTGGCCTGTGGTCTAGTGATGCGGTGGTCAGCATGGACAACACCTCAGAGCCACACGATTACCACCAGGTCATGCAGAACAGGAATGTTTCTGTGATTAGTTTAGATTAGTTTAGAGGAGACAAACGCATGACGTTTCCCTCTTCCGTCCCAGCAACCTGCAGAGCCTTGAGTGGAGACCTGAGCAGAACGGCCCCCTGCTGCTGTAGCCCTCTGTAGCCTAGGCATTACACATGGCCTTGAGTGGAGACCTGAGCAGAACGGCCCCCGCTGTAGCCCTCTGTAGCCTAGGCATAACACATGGCCTTGAGTGGAGACCTGAGCAGAACGGCCCCGGCTGTAGCCCTCTGTAGCCTAGGCATTACACATGGCCTTGAGTGGAGACCTGAGCAGAACGGCCCGGGCTGTAGCCCTCTGTAGCCTAGGCATTACACATGGCCTTGAGTGGAGACCTGAGCAGAACGGCCCCCTGCTGCTGTAGCCCTCTGTAGCCTAGGCATTACACATGGCCTTGAGTGGAGACCTGAGCAGAACGGCCCGGGCTGTAGCCCTCTGTAGCCTAGGCATTACACATGGCCTTGAGTGGAGACCTGAGCAGAACGGCCCGGGCTGTAGCCCTCTGTAGCCTAGGCATTACACATGGCCTTGAGTGGAGACCTGAGCAGAACGGCCCCCTGCTGTAGCCCTCTGTAGCCTGGGCATTACACATGGCCTTGAGTGGAGACCTGAGCAGAACGGCCCCCTGCTGTAGCCCTCTGTAGCCTAGGCATAACACATGGCCTTGAGTGGAGACCTGAGCAGAACGGCCCCCTGCTGCTGTAGCCCTCTGTAGCCTAGGCATAACACATGGCCTTGAGTGGAGACCTGAGCAGAACGGCCCCCTGCTGCTGTAGCCCTCTGTAGCCTAGGCATTACACATGGCCTTGAGTGGAGACCTGAGCAGAACGGCCCCCGGCTGTAGCCCTCTGTAGCCTAGGCATTACACATGGCCTTGAGTGGAGACCTGAGCAGAACGGCCCCCTGCTGCTGTAGCCCTCTGTAGCCTAGGCATTACACATGGCCTTGAGTGGAGACCTGAGCAGAACGGCCCCGGCTGTAGCCCTCTGTAGCCTAGGCATAACACATGGCCTTGAGTGGAGACCTGAGCAGAACGGCCCGGGCTGTAGCCCTCTGTAGCCTAGGCATTACACATGGCCTTGAGTGGAGACCTGAGCAGAACGGCCCCCTGCTGCTGTAGCCCTCTGTAGCCTAGGCATAACACATGGCCTTGAGTGGAGACCTGAGCAGAACGGCCCCCTGCTGTAGCCCTCTGTAGCCTAGGCATTACACATGGCCTTGAGTGGAGACCTGAGCAGAACGGCCCCCTGCTGTAGCCCTCTGTAGCCTAGGCATAACACATGGCCTTGAGTGGAGACCTGAGCAGAACGGCCCCCTGCTGCTGTAGCCCTCTGTAGCCTAGGCATTACACATGGCCTTGAGTGGAGACCTGAGCAGAACGGCCCCCTGCTGTAGCCCTCTGTAGCCTAGGCATTACACATGGCCTTGATCTGTTTTATGTAGTTTTATAGCTGTTTCAACTCGTTATTATTAACTAACTGGTTACACAGCCTGTTTTTTTTTAGTTGACTCAACTTTTCAGTCGAAGTGTTACCTGGACTTGCATAGTTGTAGCTGGCCCAAACTTCACTCCAACTTGCATAGTTGTAGCTGGCCCAAACTTCACTCCAACTTGCATAGTTGTAGCTGGCCCAAACTTCATTCCAACTTGCATAGTTGTAGCTGGCCCAAACTTCACTTCAACTTGCATAGTTGTAGCTGGCCCAAACTTCACTTCAACTTGCATAGTTGTAGCTGGCCCAAACTTCACTTCAACTTGAGAAAACTTTCTCTCATAGGTTCATTCATCTAGAAAGGATTATTTGTGCATCTTAACTTTAAAAAGTTTTGTGGAACTAATTGGAAATACAATGTTTTCAACTGACATCTGACACGTTGACCAACATGATGGTTAGAGCATTGGGACAGTAACCAACATGATGGTTAGAGCATTGGGACAGTAACCAACATGATGGTTAGAGCATTGGGACAGTAACCAACATGATGGTTAGAGCATTGGGACAGTAACCAACATGATGGTTAGAGCATTGGGACAGTAACCAACATGATGGTTAGAGCATTGGGACAGTAACCAACATGATGGTTAGAGCATTGGGACAGTAACCAACATGATGGTTAGAGCATTGGGACAGTAACCAACATGATGGTTAGAGCATTGGGACAGTAACCAACATGATGGTTAGAGCATTGGGACAGTAACCAACATGATGGTTAGAGCATTGGGACAGTAACCAACATGATGGTTAGAGCGTTGGGACAGTAACCAACATGATGGTTAGAGCGTTGGGACAGTAACCAACATGATGGTTAGAGCGTTGGGACAGTAACCAACATGATGGTTAGAGCGTTGGGACAGTAACCAACATGATGGTTAGAGCGTTGGGACAGTAACCAACATGATGGTTAGAGCATTGGGACAGTAACCAACATGATGGTTAGAGCGTTGGGACAGTAACCAACATGATGGTTAGAGCGTTGGGACAGTAACCAACATGATGGTTAGAGCATTGGGACAGTAACCAACATGATGGTTAGAGCATTGGGACAGTAGCCAACATGATGGTTAGAGCGTTGGGACAGTAACCAACATGATGGTTAGAGCATTGGGACAGTAACCAACATGATGGTTAGAGCGTTGGGACAGTAACCAACATGATGGTTAGAGCATTGGGACAGTAACCAACATGATGGTTAGAGCATTGGGACAGTAACCAACATGATGGTTAGAGCATTGGGACAGTAACCAACATGATGGTTAGAGCATTGGGACGGTAACCAACATGATGGTTAGAGCATTGGGACAGTAACCAACATGATGGTTAGAGCATTGGGACAGTAACCAACATGATGGTTAGAGCATTGGGACAGTAACCAACATGATGGTTAGAGCATTGGGACGGTAACCAACATGATGGTTGGGACAGTAACCAACATGATGGTTAGAGCGTTGGGACAGTAACCAACATGATGGTTAGAGCATTGGGACGGTAACCAACATGATGGTTGGGACAGTAACCAACATGATGGTTAGAGCGTTGGGACAGTAACCAACATGATGGTTAGAACGTTGGGACAGTAACCAACATGATGGTTAGAGCGTTGGGACAGTAACCAACATGATGGTTAGAGCGTTGGGACAGTAACCAACATGATGGTTAGAGCGTTGGGACAGTAACCAACATGATGGTTAGAGCGTTGGGACAGTAACCAACATGATGGTTAGAGCATTGGGACAGTAACCAACATGATGGTTAGAGCGTTGGGACAGTAACCAACATGATGGTTAGAGCATTGGGACAGTAACCAACATGATGGTTAGAGCATTGGGACAGTAACCAACATGATGGTTAGAGCATTGGGACAGTAACCAACATGATGGTTAGAGCATTGGGACGGTAACCAACATGATGGTTAGAGCATTGGGACAGTAACCAACATGATGGTTAGAGCATTGGGACAGTAACCAACATGATGGTTAGAGCATTGGGACGGTAACCAACATGATGGTTGGGACAGTAACCAACATGATGGTTAGAGCGTTGGGACAGTAACCAACATGATGGTTAGAGCATTGGGACGGTAACCAACATGATGGTTGGGACAGTAACCAACATGATGGTTAGAGCATTGGGACAGTAACCAACATGATGGTTAGAGCGTTGGGACAGTAACCAACATGATGGTTAGAGTGTTGGGACAGTAACCAACATGATGGTTAGAGCATTGGGACAGTAACCAACATGATGGTTAGAGCATTGGGACAGTAACCAACATGATGGTTAGAGTGTTGGGACAGTAACCAACATGATGGTTAGAGCGTTGGGACAGTAACCAACATGATGGTTAGAGTGTTGGGACAGTAACCAACATGATGGTTAGAGCATTGGGACAGTAACCAACATGATGGTTAGAGCATTGGGACAGTAACCAACATGATGGTTAGAGCGTTGGGACAGTAACCAACATGATGGTTAGAGCATTGGGACGGTAACCAACATGATGGTTGGGACAGTAACCAACATGATGGTTAGAGCATTGGGACAGTAACCAACATGATGGTTAGAGCGTTGGGACAGTAACCAACATGATGGTTAGAGCGTTGGGACAGTAACCAACATGATGGTTAGAGCATTGGGACAGTAACCAACATGATGGTTAGAGCATTGGGACAGTAACCAACATGATGGTTAGAGCGTTGGGACAGTAACCAACATGATGGTTAGAGCGTTGGGACAGTAACCAACATGATGGTTAGAGCGTTGGGACAGTAACCAACATGATGGTTAGAACGTTGGGACAGTAACCAACATGATGGTTAGAGCGTTGGGACAGTAACCAACATGATGGTTAGAGCGTTGGGACAGTAACCAACATGATGGTTAGAGCATTGGGACAGTAACCAACATGATGGTTAGAGCGTTGGGACAGTAACCAACATGATGGTTAGAGTGTTGGGACAGTAACCAACATGATGGTTAGAGCATTGGGACAGTAACCAACATGATGGTTAGAGCATTGGGACAGTAACCAACATGATGGTTAGAGCGTTGGGACAGTAACCAACATGATGGTTAGAGCGTTGGGACAGTAACCAACATGATGGTTAGAGTGTTGGGACAGTAACCAACATGATGGTTAGAGCATTGGGACAGTAACCAACATGATGGTTAGAGCATTGGGACAGTAACCAACATGATGGTTAGAGCGTTGGGACAGTAACCAACATGATGGTTAGAGCATTGGGACGGTAACCAACATGATGGTTGGGACAGTAACCAACATGATGGTTAGAGCATTGGGACAGTAACCAACATGATGGTTAGAGCGTTGGGACAGTAACCAACATGATGGTTAGAGCGTTGGGACAGTAACCAACATGATGGTTAGAGCATTGGGACAGTAACCAACATGATGGTTAGAGCATTGGGACAGTAACCAACATGATGGTTAGAGCGTTGGGACAGTAACCAACATGATGGTTAGAGCGTTGGGACAGTAACCAACATGATGGTTAGAGCGTTGGGACAGTAACCAACATGATGGTTAGAACGTTGGGACAGTAACCAACATGATGGTTAGAGCGTTGGGACAGTAACCAACATGATGGTTAGAGCGTTGGGACAGTAACCAACATGATGGTTAGAGCATTGGGACAGTAACCAACATGATGGTTAGAGCGTTGGGACAGTAACCAACATGATGGTTAGAGCGTTGGGACAGTAACCAACATGATGGTTAGAGCGTTGGGACAGTAACCAACATGATGGTTAGAGCATTGGGACAGTAACCAACATGATGGTTAGAGCGATGGGACAGTAACCAACATGATGGTTAGAATATTGGGACAGTAACCAACATGATGGTTAGAGCGTTGGGACAGTAACCAACATGATGGTTAGAGCATTGGGACAGTAACCAACATGATGGTTAGAGCATTGGGACAGTAACCAACATGATGGTTAGAGCATTGGGACAGTAACCAACATGATGGTTAGAGCATTGGGACGGTAACCAACATGATGGTTAGAGCATTGGGACAGTAACCAACATGATGGTTAGAGCATTGGGACAGTAACCAACATGATGGTTAGAGCATTGGGACAGTAACCAACATGATGGTTAGAGCATTGGGACGGTAACCAACATGATGGTTGGGACAGTAACCAACATGATGGTTAGAGCGTTGGGACAGTAACCAACATGATGGTTAGAGCATTGGGACGGTAACCAACATGATGGTTGGGACAGTAACCAACATGATGGTTAGAGCATTGGGACAGTAACCAACATGATGGTTAGAGCGTTGGGACAGTAACCAACATGATGGTTAGAGCATTGGGACAGTAACCAACATGATGGTTAGAGCATTGGGACAGTAACCAACATGATGGTTAGAGCATTGGGACAGTAACCAACATGATGGTTAGAGCATTGGGACGGTAACCAACATGATGGTTAGAGCATTGGGACAGTAACCAACATGATGGTTAGAGCATTGGGACAGTAACCAACATGATGGTTAGAGCATTGGGACGGTAACCAACATGATGGTTGGGACAGTAACCAACATGATGGTTAGAGCGTTGGGACAGTAACCAACATGATGGTTAGAGCATTGGGACGGTAACCAACATGATGGTTGGGACAGTAACCAACATGATGGTTAGAGCATTGGGACAGTAACCAACATGATGGTTAGAGCGTTGGGACAGTAACCAACATGATGGTTAGAGTGTTGGGACAGTAACCAACATGATGGTTAGAGCATTGGGACAGTAACCAACATGATGGTTAGAGCATTGGGACAGTAACCAACATGATGGTTAGAGCGTTGGGACAGTAACCAACATGATGGTTAGAGCGTTGGGACAGTAACCAACATGATGGTTAGAGTGTTGGGACAGTAACCAACATGATGGTTAGAGCATTGGGACAGTAACCAACATGATGGTTAGAGCATTGGGACAGTAACCAACATGATGGTTAGAGCATTGGGACAGTAACCAACATGATGGTTAGAGCATTGGGACGGTAACCAACATGATGGTTGGGACAGTAACCAACATGATGGTTAGAGCATTGGGACAGTAACCAACATGATGGTTACAGCATTGGGACGGTAACCAACATGATGGTTGGGACAGTAACCAACATGATGGTTAGAGTGTTGGGACAGTAACCAACATGATGGTTAGAGCGTTGGGACAGTAACCAACATGATGGTTAGAGCATTGGGACAGTAACCAACATGATGGTTAGAGCATTGGGACAGTAACCAACATGATGGTTAGAGCGTTGGGACAGTAACCAACATGATGGTTAGAGCGTTGGGACAGTAACCAACATGATGGTTAGAGCGTTGGGACAGTAACCAACATGATGGTTAGAGCATTGGGACGGTAACCAACATGATGGTTGGGACAGTAACCAACATGATGGTTAGAGCATTGGGACAGTAACCAACATGATGGTTAGAGCGTTGGGACAGTAACCAACATGATGGTTAGAGCGTTGGGACAGTAACCAACATGATGGTTAGAGCATTGGGACAGTAACCAACATGATGGTTAGAGCATTGGGACAGTAACCAACATGATGGTTAGAGCGTTGGGACAGTAACCAACATGATGGTTAGAGCGTTGGGACAGTAACCAACATGATGGTTAGAGCGTTGGGACAGTAACCAACATGATGGTTAGAACGTTGGGACAGTAACCAACATGATGGTTAGAGCGTTGGGACAGTAACCAACATGATGGTTAGAGCGTTGGGACAGTAACCAACATGATGGTTAGAGCATTGGGACAGTAACCAACATGATGGTTAGAGCGTTGGGACAGTAACCAACATGATGGTTAGAGCGTTGGGACAGTAACCAACATGATGGTTAGAGCGTTGGGACAGTAACCAACATGATGGTTAGAGCATTGGGACAGTAACCAACATGATGGTTAGAGCGTTGGGACAGTAACCAACATGATGGTTAGAGCATTGGGACAGTAACCAACATGATGGTTAGAGCATTGGGACAGTAACCAACATGATGGTTAGAGCATTGGGACAGTAACCAACATGATGGTTAGAGCATTGGGACGGTAACCAACATGATGGTTAGAGCATTGGGACAGTAACCAACATGATGGTTAGAGCATTGGGACAGTAACCAACATGATGGTTAGAGCATTGGGACAGTAACCAACATGATGGTTAGAGCATTGGGACGGTAACCAACATGATGGTTGGGACAGTAACCAACATGATGGTTAGAGCGTTGGGACAGTAACCAACATGATGGTTAGAGCATTGGGACGGTAACCAACATGATGGTTGGGACAGTAACCAACATGATGGTTAGAGCATTGGGACAGTAACCAACATGATGGTTAGAGCGTTGGGACAGTAACCAACATGATGGTTAGAGCGTTGGGACAGTAACCAACATGATGGTTAGAGCATTGGGACAGTAACCAACATGATGGTTAGAGCATTGGGACAGTAACCAACATGATGGTTAGAGCATTGGGACAGTAACCAACATGATGGTTAGAGCATTGGGACAGTAACCAACATGATGGTTAGAGCATTGGGACAGTAACCAACATGATGGTTAGAGCATTGGGATGGTAACCAACATGATGGTTGGGACAGTAACCATCATGATGGTTAGAGCATTGGGACAGTAACCAACATGATGGTTACAGCATTGGGACGGTAACCAACATGATGGTTGGGACAGTAACCAACATGATGGTTAGAGTGTTGGGACAGTAACCAACATGATGGTTAGAGCGTTGGGACAGTAACCAACATGATGGTTAGAGCATTGGGACAGTAACCAACATGATGGTTAGAGCATTGGGACAGTAACCAACATGATGGTTAGAGCGTTGGGACAGTAACCAACATGATGGTTAGAGCGTTGGGACAGTAACCAACATGATGGTTAGAGCGTTGGGACAGTAACCAACATGATGGTTAGAGCGTTGGGACAGTAACCAACATGATGGTTAGAGCGTTGGGACAGTAACCAACATGATGGTTAGAGCATTGGGACGGTAACCAACATGATGGTTGGGACAGTAACCAACATGATGGTTAGAGCATTGGGACAGTAACCAACATGATGGTTAGAGCGTTGGGACAGTAACCAACATGATGGTTAGAGCGTTGGGACAGTAACCAACATGATGGTTAGAGCATTGGGACAGTAACCAACATGATGGTTAGAGCATTGGGACAGTAACCAACATGATGGTTAGAGCGTTGGGACAGTAACCAACATGATGGTTAGAGCGTTGGGACAGTAACCAACATGATGGTTAGAGTGTTGGGACAGTAACCAACATGATGGTTAGAGCATTGGGACAGTAACCAACATGATGGTTAGAGCATTGGGACAGTAACAAACATGATGGTTAGAGCATTGGGACAGTAACCAACATGATGGTTAGAGCATTGGGACGGTAACCAACATGATGGTTGGGACAGTAACCAACATGATGGTTAGAGCATTGGGACAGTAACCAACATGATGGTTACAGCATTGGGACGGTAACCAACATGATGGTTGGGACAGTAACCAACATGATGGTTAGAGTGTTGGGACAGTAACCAACATGATGGTTAGAGCGTTGGGACAGTAACCAACATGATGGTTAGAGCATTGGGACAGTAACCAACATGATGGTTAGAGCATTGGGACAGTAACCAACATGATGGTTAGAGCGTTGGGACAGTAACCAACATGATGGTTAGAGCGTTGGGACAGTAACCAACATGATGGTTAGAGCGTTGGGACAGTAACCAACATGATGGTTAGAGCGTTGGGACAGTAACCAACATGATGGTTAGAGCGTTGGGACAGTAACCAACATGATGGTTAGAGCGTTGGGACAGTAACCAACATGATGGTTAGAGCGTTGGGACAGTAACCAACATGATGGTTAGAGCGTTGGGACAGTAACCAACATGATGGTTAGAGCGTTGGGACAGTAACCAACATGATGGTTAGAGCATTGGGACGGTAACCAACATGATGGTTGGGACAGTAACCAACATGATGGTTAGAGCATTGGGACAGTAACCAACATGATGGTTAGAGCGTTGGGACAGTAACCAACATGATCGTTAGAGCGTTGAGACAGTAACCAACATGATGGTTAGAGCGTTGGGACAGTAACCAACATGATCGTTAGAGCGTTGGGACAGTAACCAACATGATGGTTAGAGCGTTGGGACAGTAACTAACGTGATGGTTGGAGCATTGGGACAGTAACCAACATGATGGTTAGAGCGTTGGCCCGGTAACCAACATGATGGCTGGAGCGTTGGCCCGGTAACCAACATGATGGTTGGAGCATTGGCCCGGTAACCAAAAAGTTGGTGGATATAATCCCCGAGCTGGCAAGCTACAAAAATCTGTCGTTCTCCCCCTGAGCACGTATATATATATACTGTAGGTAGTCAGAAACATTATACCATTATCACGTATTTACGTCCTCTAAATTACACAATGTTGTATATATAGTTATATGTATATAAAACTAATTCTAGTTGTTATATATATATACAACATTGTGTAATTTAGAGGACGTAAATACATGATAATGGTGTGATGTTTCTGACTACCTACAGTCCAGAAACCTGCAGAGGATTACAGCTCCTGCAGGAAAGAGTCTAAGGAGAAAAACTGACGGAACTGATGCAAATCAAATTGTATCGTATTTCAAATCAAATTGTATTGTGCCAAATACATCAGGTGTAGACCTGACAGTGAAATGCTTACTTACAAAGCCCTTTACCAACAATGCAGTTTTGAGAAAAATGGAGGCTATATACAGGGTATTACGGTACAGAGTCAATGTGGAGGCTATATACAGGGTATTACGGTACAGAGTCAATGTGGAGGCTATATACAGGGTATTACGGTACAGAGTCAATGTGGAGGCTATATACAGGGTGTTACGGTACAGAGTCAATGTGGAGGCTATATACAGGGTATTACGGTACAGAGTCAATGTGGAGGCTATATACAGGGTATTACGGTACAGAGTCAATGTGGAGGCTATATACAGGGTATTACGGTACAGAGTCAATGTGGAGGCTATATACAGGGTATTACGGTACAGAGTCAATGTGGAGGCTATATACAGGGTATTACGGTACAGAGTCAATGTGGAGGCTATATACAGGGTATTACGGTACAGAGTCAATGTGGAGGCTATATACAGGGTATTACGGTACAGAGTCAATGTGGAGGCTATATACAGGGGGTACCGATACAGAGTCAATGTGGAGGCTATATACAGAGGGGGTTACCGATACAGAGTCCATGTGCGGGGGAACCGGTTAGTCGAGGTGATTGAGGTAATATGTACATGTAGGTAGAGTTATTAAAGGGACTATGTATAGATAATAAACAAACAGTAGCATGTGCCGACTTATCACTCAACATCTATATGGCACATTTGAAGCCAAGTATGATCCGTGTAGATAGTATGCTACCGTTTATTATCGTAACCGTTTATGACGTGGTATCAAAACAATCGGAGGGTCTATTACCGACCATTTATGTAGGCTAATTCACCCAGTCCTTGTCTAAGAGGCCATCCAATTGAAAGTCCTAGATTAGGGTCCCTCTTGACACCTATTCAGTTGTAAAATACTATTGACGTGAGCCCGGTCAGGGTGTGTACACATTGTTAAACGGAGACTGCTCTAGTGGCGGTTGAAAAGTAATCGTATATATCTAGTCAGTTTCTGTCTCTGTCGAGACCGGAGGATGGCAGCATTTGAAAACAACACGAAACAAACCCATGGACAACTTGTAGAAAACTTTTTTACATTTTTTAAAAATTGGAGCCAAAATCCTACATTGCCCAAATAAACTGTTACAATGTACATTTTTGGAATGAACCCCCCCCCCCCCTCTTTATTCGTATGGAACATTTTGGACGTTAGGAGTATAGCCTGCACTACAGCGCTCACAATAACTCGCCAAAGAACTAAATAGCCTATTGCGATATTTACACCAAACATGTGATTTTTAACTCTGTAACGGTTTAAGCACTGTCCCGTATTTTATTTTACTACATAATTTATTATAATTTAACATTAAACTAATAAAATGTGGAATATTTTCTTCAGTTGACAGACAGATCGTGTATATATATATATATATATATATATATATATATATATTTATCCCTTGGTGTTCCTGAATTTGTTTCATTGCATTGTAGGCTGGTCATTTTACTCGTGTGCTTTGGTCAATCAAAATGTATCTTTCTAATGGCCCATGCTATTGTAAACGATCATTAGAGCTCGTCCTCGGATGGCGATCGTGTATTTTTTTTTAGGGAAAATAATGATTGACCATTGATGTGTGAAAGTTTCTACAAATGTGTCTGTGATTTTGATGAAATGCGTCTGTTGCTCTGATATATTTTTTCTAACCTAAAAAAATTAAATATAAATTGTGATGGATAATTATTTAACATAAAACATTTCCCAAATAGAATGCTTTTTTTTCTCTCAATTTAAATACAACTCTTAAATCATTCTGTCTATTGCGGCCTATATAGGCCTAGTCTACTATATAGGCCTAGTCTACTATATAGGCCTAGTCTACTATATAGGCCTAGTCTACTATATAGGCCTAGTCTACATTTCATAGTTTACCCCCCCCCCCCCCCCCCCCCCAAAAAAAAAAAAAAGTGAATAAGCATGTTTGGACAAAGTAATTTTAATTACACATTTTAATAACCCACCCAATAAATAAATTACTAAAATGAAATGACAGGAGCAGTGGTCCAGCGACGCGGGGAAAGTCACATTACCTCCAGCGACGCGGGGAACCATCATGTTACCGGGTGTTGTGTTGTTCTGTCACACTTGTAACACATAAGCCATGTTTATTGTCAACTAATCCGTTCCAGAGATCGTGTGGTCTAAACACATAGCCTATAGTACATTGTATATTTGTATGTTTTAAGAGGCTAACTTGGTTTATGTTTTACTTTGTCACACATTGGACGCCAGGAGTGTTTGTTAACTACCATAAAATAATCCCGTTGTTTTATCCCTACACTTTTAGAGGGAAAAGACTCATGTTGCTCGCGTCATATATAACACCCCTAAAGGTTCTATAGAGAATAAACCCCTTTTTGTAGGATTCTTTGATCAGAACCGCAGTATGGTTAGATGTTCTTCTTCGCTGAACCTAAATGTTGGTTCTATGCCGAACCTTTTGTTCTACGTATGTATCCTACTGTTCACCAAAACGCAAAGGCTACTTCATAAACTGACAACTTATATTTGACAGAAACAATTGATAAAAAAATATATATATAATATATATAAAATATTTATTTCAATTACATTTTGTATATGGAAATTATGAAGGTATATTCATAAAACTATTATTTAAGATAAATATTTGTAAAAGTGTCCTGTGTGTAAAGGCGGAAATATGAAAGGCCAACTGTAAAACAGTTTTTATTGGAAAACTTGTAGCCTAAACGCCTATTTTTATTGCGTATGCTTATTAGGCTATACATGCGCGGTAAATTACTCAGCCTATCTTGCTCCAGGTTAACTCCTAAAACGGCATTAATGAGTGGGCCAGTATCTCTCACCAGTATCTCTCCCATTGATGCACAGATTCGGTTAAGACAATTCGACTGAAGCGTGACAGAGAAGGGGGGAGTCCCCCTCGAGACAGTTCCTTTCACAGGGGTTTTACCTGTCGACGCTCCAGGCGGAACGCTTAAATACGCCGCCTCCCCTTGGGTCTAGCCTTCAGTCCTCCGGGAGAGACTGACCGAAACAGACGCTTTGAAAGGAACCGCATGTTGTTGATGATAGAAGAAGATACCAGGATTCGTACTCAAATAGAACGGATTATGAACGCTTTTGGACAGCAGCCATCCAACGCGCAGACAAGCCCCATTCAGCACCACAGCGCACAGGAGCTCCTGGATATGGCCGTGTACTGCGATAACTTCGGCAGCATGTACCAGCACCAGCAAAACATCCATCATGGTCACCACCCGCAGAGGCCGCCGGCGCATCCTCCAAGCTACGGCCTCGGTGAGTACACCTCGCCGACCACCAACCCGTACCTGTGGCTAAACGGACCGAGCATCGACTCGTCTCCATACCTGACGGGATTGAATGGAGCATCGTACATACAGTCTGGATACGGAGCGAACCAGCGGCAGTTCCTGCCCCCTCCTACGGGGTTTGGTGGAGCTGACCTCGGATGGCTGTCGATCTCCAGCCAGCAGGAACTCTTCAAGATGGTTCGACCTCCTTACTCTTACTCAGCGCTCATAGCCATGGCTATCCAGGGCGCCGGGGACAAGAGGTTGACGCTGAGTCACATCTATCAGTATGTGGCAGAGAATTTTCCGTTTTATAAGAAGAGCAAAGCTGGGTGGCAGAACTCAATCAGACACAACCTGTCACTGAATGACTGTTTTAAGAAGGTTGCCCGGGATGACGATGATCCTGGTAAGTTACAATACCGGTTGTACATGTAATTAACTCGTCATTATTTGCACTTATTATTAAATGTGTCATTTTGTAATGTCATACCTTTGCCATGTGATTTTGGTAAGACGTGTCTGACAGAAGACTAGAACAGTCATGACCTTTGATATCTCGTTCAGGCCTACATTGTCTGTTGTGTCCTGTCTTCATAGGAAAGGGGAATTACTGGACATTGGACCCAAACTGTGAGAAAATGTTCGATAACGGCAACTTCCGAAGAAAGAGAAAGAGACGAGCTGACTTGAACGGAGGAGACACCAACAACACTGTTATTCCGGTGAAATCAGAAGACACTGCCGCCCTGAAGCTCTCCGACACGGCCAGCATCATGAGTTCATCCCCTCTCCAGAACTCCCCTGGTTCCTCCGAGCCCAAATCATCCCCGTCACCGTCTGTGGAACACAGTCCCTGTTACAACAACTTTGTCTCCACTATGAACACGATGCTGGCGGGGAGTAACAACGGCTCTACCCGGGAGGGGGGCAGGGGGGACTTTGGTTCAGGAGGACATGTTATGGGGGAATTGTCGCCTCATCAGACCCGAGAGAACATGTCCGGACTTGGTTCATACTCGCCCTCTCAAATCACGCCATTGAACAGTGATACCACTCACCTCTCCACAGCTAATAGAATGAACTACTACACATCAGCACAGAACAATCACAGTGGAGGCCTGGGCCTCACCAACTCTCTCCCAAACCACTTCAGTGTTAATCATTTGATATACAGCCGCGAAGGAACCGAGGTGTAAAGGCAGTAGGCTATAAGCCTTGTCTTAATTATGTCAGATATATGTAGATAATATAATGCAACTCGTTGGCATTCTTGTATAAAGTACTCAGTGAGTACATCAATTACCATGATTATTATACACGTTACGCATTCCATAATAAGAACGTGTTATAGCAATGTCTTAAATATACTTTCTCGTGATTGAATCTGGATTCAAAGTGGGTCGAAACTACGTTCGACTTAGCATTTTAAGAGCATAATTAAGACCAACGTTGTTGTTTTTATGCCCAACTGGAGCCCTGGAATGGGTGTTGCCTCGGAATAAACATTTACCTGTACTCTTGTTCCTTTAACCGTATTTCTATTGGCCTTATGTAACTGCGTGGATGACGTCACAGTGCCTTTCGGAAGATCTTGTATTGTTTTTTTTATAAAATAGAACACTATTACTACTGCTACTGCAGATATATGTTTTGTTATGTAGCCTAAATAGTAGCCCTCTTTGGACACCACTTTGTGTACTTTTCTTTTTTTTTGAAGGAATTGTGTATGTGTGTGTGTATATTTTATTTAAGTCTATTGTCAAACGTTTTGAATAAATGCAATATCTGAAATGATTGATTGTGTCATATTTTCTAGCGGACTTGTCAACGTGAAGATGTCTCAGATTTATCCGCCATAATACTCAAGTTTGCAATAAACCAGCGCTCTATTTCATTTTTTTTTTTTTACGCACGACTCCATTTTACTTATAAACACTAAAATATTGAAATGATTAACGTGTAGATCTTAACTTATGGCTCCCAATTCTAATACATTTTTTTTTTTAAAGTTACTTTACCATAACATTGTAAGTTTACGTTTAAAACACTAATGCGCCTGTGGGATTTGATAGGCTACCGCTGTTAATGGTGTGGGAGAACATGTTCACTGACTCTTTACAATACCAAACAGTATTTATAATGGGACTGACAATTATTTACCAGAAGTATTTCAGGTTTAATCGAGGTTGGAATTAATCCTACACCCCGCCGTGTACTCTCCCCTCCCTCCCTCCATTCCCTCCATTCCATTCATGAAACTTTCCAGCCAGATATTCCATCTCAGACTCGGGAATACAGTTCCAGTAGGCTTCCATACAGTTCATAAATTGATCAATGATATTTTATATTGAATGTAAGAAGAAATTAACGTCCATTCACGTAACAGGCTACAACAATGAAGGCCTCACCTTTTTGCTGAAGTTTCCTCTGTGATCATTAGCTCATGCCTCCTCAACTGTATGAAAACAGTAGGTGAGACTGAGACATTTTCCAGCTTGTCACTTTGAATGAACCCGATTTACGCTGAGATTCAAGACACATCACCTCTGTATTTCTGCCCACTTCAGAGGTTCAGCTACTGGTCTTATTTAACGGTGTGTATGGGATACATGGACACTTGTGGAATTGAATAGTTCACACCTGTTTTCAGTTTATTCAGCCGGGGGGGGGGGGGGGGGGAGTTTCGTCACTCACAGCATAAAACGCGGAGAGATATTTTTTTTAAACATCGTGGCGTAGTGATTGTAGGACCTATTTTATGTATGTGTCTATTGGTAGGCCTATACTCTGCCATTAAAACTCCCTGACCACCCACTGGTACCAAGTAAACTACTGATAAACATTATAGACCTGCTATCAGGTAAACTACTGATATAACATTATAGACCTGCTACCAGGTAAACTACTGATATAACATTATAGACCTGGTACTGATATAACATTATAGACCTGGTACTGATATAACATTATAGACCTGCTATCAGGTAAACTACTGATATAACATTATAGACCTGCTACCAGGTAAACTACCGATATAACATTATAGACCTGCTACCAGGTAAACTACTGATATAACATTATAGACCTGCTACCAGGTAAACTACTGATATAACATTATAGACCTGCTACCAGGTAAACTACTGATAAACATGTGAGAAATAAGAATGATAGATAGTTCGATGTTTTTTCTTATGAGCTGTGAATCAACCTGGCCGCGTTTCCACTGAGTGATTCAATGTCAGTGCAAAATAGTATGTAACACCCATTGTTTGGTCATGTGCAGTTGTCCTACTATTATGGGACAAAAACAAGATAAATACTGTCCCTGCTTTGCTGTAGTGGGCAATAATAACCAGAGAGAGAGAGAGAGAGAGAGCTTTCCCATGAAAAATGTTCAAGCCATTAAACGGCTATCTCACTCATGTCCGTATTTTGAAACAATTTACGGTTACGCACGAAATCAAAGGAAGGAAATTAAAGAGAACACCTCTTAATTGGTGGATAATTCAGTGCGCTCTGGCGCTCTGTTGTCTCGACTAAAGCTAAATTGACAAGAGGTTCGTGCCCGTAGCTGTGACACAATGGGCCCTGGCAATACCAAGGGATCCCCTCCTGCGCTCGGATGAAAACATTCGGTGACCCCAGATCTGGGAACGTATTATATCACTCAGACCACATCTCCCTCCTGTTGTCCATGAAGCATGGGCTTCCTATCTAACAAAGAGTATTTTTGTGAAACTCAAACGGGTTCTCACAGCGACAAGTTTTCAATTGAAAATCCTGTCTTTCACCAACGTTGTAATGTAGGCCTACCAGTACATAGAACATAGATGTCCTGTGTAACTACAACATTATACATCTAAAATAGCTAGAAAACTATAAACATGCAAACAAATAATTGAATAGTGATTGTAGGACCTATTTTATGTATGTGTCTATTGGTAGGCCTATACTCTGCCATTAAAACTCCCTGACCACCCACTGGTACCAAGTAAACTACTGATAAACATTATAGACCTGCTACCAGGTAAACTATACTCTGTCATTAAAACTCCCTGTGACCACCCACTGGTACCAAGTAAACTACTGATAAACATTATAGACCTGCTATCAGGTAAACTATACTCTGCCATTAAAACTCCCTGTGACCACCCACTGGCACCCTGTTCTATTCACACTTTAAGTCCAGGTTTGACTTGACACATTCAGGAGTAAATACACAAACAAATGAACATGACAATAAGTCAATTATTCCTCTAAACCAGACTGAGACCTGCCCTTCTCGGGGACCAGTGGACATTTATTTGATCTTCTTTCACTTTATGAGGACTGACATGTCAGCTAAAATACATATTCTTGGCTACTCTAGAAAATATCACTTTCTCATAATTTTTTATTTTTTTATTTTTTTTATTACAAAGATGTCCCACAATCGTTGCAAATACAGATGGCATTTCACACTCCCATTCATAACATGTGCCCCTGCTACACTTCCATGAAGTGGTGGTCGGTAGTTTTCCATCCAGTCAATTATCAGAGATCTACCGTCTCCATCTCACGTCTCCGTCCTGATACGCTCCACTACCCTCTGCCTGAGGGGAATTTCACCTGGCCGGGCCCTTATTGAATATCAGTCACCTGGCAACCTGGTGGGCCTCCCATACCTGATGCCTTCTTCAGGGCCCCCGACCTGGCCTCCATACCCCCAGGGCTAGGGATCGGCCCAGGCCATGGTGGGAGCGTCTCAGGTAGGGTGACCCCAATCTCGATAGCCCAACCCTGGTCCCCATAGAAGCCCCAAACACAACCCTGGTCCCCATAGAAGCCCCAAACCCAACCCTGGTCCCCATAGAAGCCCCAAGCCCTGTGTCCTCAAACCCAACCCTGGTCTCCATAGAAGACCCAAGTCCAGTGTCCCCAAACCCAACCCTGGTCCCCATAGAAGCCCCAAACACAACCCTGGTCCCCATAGAAGCCCCAAACCCGTCCCTGGTCCCCATAGAAGCCCCAAGCCCAGTGGGTTAATATAAAACCATAATGAGGGGTTTCAGGATCAACTGCGTTACCTTCAAAAGGCAGGGAGCCTCATAATTGGATGGTGGTGTTTGACCCAGGTTTGGGACAGGATTATTTTAAATCTTTAATCCCGTCAATTTCTCCTCTAGATGGACAGGACAGGAAGTATCAGTTTTTTTAAGCTGGTCATGTGATATGGCAGAAGGTCCAGAAACCAGGCTGTGTGTGTGTGGCTGGGGAATGTTTGTCAGCAGGGTTGAGGAAGCGTTACTTCCTCAAACACGAGGTCTTTAGAGAGAACCAGAGATCAGCTGTCCATTCCTCGGCACAGATATAAGGTTATCAGGTTAGGTTGGAGGGGAAAGAAGTGGACGACAATGTATTTGGTCTAAATACTACAGAAAAACATTATAGATCTGGTACCAAGTAAACTACTGATAAAACATTATAGACCTGGTACTGATAAAACATTATAGACCTGGTACTGATATAACATTATAGACCTGCTACCAGGTAAACTACTGATATAACATTATAGACCTGCTACCAGGAAAAACTACTGATATAACATTATAGACCTGGTACTGATATAACATTATAGACCTGCTACCAGGTAAACTATTGATATAACATTATAGACCTGGTACCTAGTAAACTACTGATATAACATTATAGACCTGGTACTGATAAAACATTATAGACCTGGTACTGATATAACATTATAGACCTGCTACCAGGTAAACTACTGATATAACATTATAGACCTGGTACCAGATAAACTACTGATATAACATTATAGACCTGCTACCAGGTAAACTACTGATATAACATTATAGACCTGCTACCAGGTAAACTACTGATATAACATTATAGACCTGGTACTGATATAACATTATAGACCTGCTACCAGGTAAACTACTGATATAACATTATAGACCTGCTACCAGGTAAACTACTGATAACAAGTTAACGTGATTTGTCAGTGTGATATACATATGTAGAATCTTAATTTAACCATTGAAATAATTTATATTTTCTTACTGTAAATTAGTTTTGATATACTAGTAGGGAAAACTGTAGATTAGGTGAGAGATCTTGTGAGAGAACAGCAGGTTTTCAGTGAATTTATGTCAATCATGAGTCTCTACAGGATTTTACTGCATGACAAGAACATTCTCTGCACCTACAGAGTGATCAAATTAAAATACTACACCTGTAGTGGGCAGGTAGAGAGGATAATCAGTCAGCCTGGGGTTACGAGAGCCTCCTTTCTGAAGAGAATCAGTCAGCCTGTGGCTAGGAGAGCCTCCTTTCTGAAGAGAATCAGTCTGCCTGCGACAAGGAGAGCCTCCTTTCTGAATAGAATCAGTCAGCCTGATTATGAGCCTCCTTTCTGAAGAGAATCAGTCAGCCTGCGGTTAGGAGAGCCTCCTTTCTGAAGAGAATCAGTCAGCCTGCGGCTAGGAGAGCCTCCTTTCTGAAGAGAATCAGTCAGCCTGCGGCTAGGAGAGCCTCCTTTCTGAAGAGAATCAGTCTGCCTGCTGCTAGGAGAGCCTCCTTTCTGAGAGAATCAGTCAACCTGCGGTTAGGAGAGCCTCCTTTCTGAGAGAATCAGTCAGCCTGCTGCTAGGAGAGCCTCCTTTCTGAAGAGAATCAGTCTGCCTGATTATGAGCCCCCTTTCCGAAGAGAATCAGTCAGCCTGCTGCTAGGAGAGCCTCCTTTCTGAGAGAATCAGTCAGCCTGCGGTTAGGAGAGCCTCCTTTCTGAGAGAATCAGTCAGCCTGCTGCTAGGAGAGCATCCTTTCTGAAGAGAATCAGTCAGCCTGTTTATGAGCCTCCTTTCTGAAGAGAATCAGTCAGCCTGATTATGAGCCTCATTTCTGAAGAGAATCAGTCAGCCTGCTGCTAGGAGAGCCTTCTTTCTGAAGAGAATCAGTCAGCCTGATTATGAGCCTCCTTTCTGAAGAGAATCAGTCAGCCTGATTATGAGCCTTCTTTCTGAAGAGAATCAGTCAGCCTGATTATGAGCCTCCTTTCTGAAGAGAATCAGTCAGCCTGTGGATAGGAGAGCCTCCTTTCTGAAGAGAATCAGTCAGCCTGATTATGAGCCTCCTTTCTGAAGATAATCAGTCAGCCTGCGGTTAGGAGAGCCTCCTTTCTGAAGAGAATCAGTCAGCCTGCAGCTAGGAGAGCCTCCTTTCTGAGGAGAATCAGTCAGCCTGCTGCTAGGAGAGCCTCCTTTCTGAGAGAATCAGTCAGCCTGCTGCTAGGAGAGCCTCCTTTCTGAGAGAATCAGTCAGCCTGCTGCTAGGAGAGCCTCCTTTCCAAGAGAATCAGTCAGCCTGCGTCTAGGAGATTATGAGCCTCCTTTCTGAAGATCATGTTGCATTCTGATTAGGGGACAGAGAGACACACAGGGCCCTGGGGCCTGGAGCTGTCTGGGGATGGGTAGTGGAGCTGCCTGGAACTGGGTAGTGGAGCTGCTTGGATCAGCCTGGGGCTGGGTAGTGGAGCTGCTTGGATCAGCCTGGGGCTGGGTAGTGGAGCTGCCTGGAACTGGGTAGTGGAGCTGCCTGGAACTTGGTAGTGGAGCTGCCTGGAACTGGGTAGTGGAGCTGCCTGGAACTGGGTAGTGGAGCTGCCTGGAACTGGGTAGTGGAGCTGACTGGAGCTGGGTAGTGGAACTGACTGGAACTGGGTAGTGGAACTGGGTAGTGGAGCTGCCTGGAACTGGGTAGTGGAGCTGACTGGAACTGGGTAGTGGAGCTGCCTGGAACTGGGTAGTGGAGCTGAATGGAACTGGGTAGTGGAGCTGGGTAGTGGAGCTGCCTGGAACTGGGTAGTGGAGCTGCCTGGAACTGGGTAGTGGAGCTGTCTGGAACTGGGTAGTGGAGCTGCCTGGGACTGGGTAGTGGAGCTGCCTGGAACTGGGTAGTGGAGCTGCCTGGAACTGGGTAGTGGAGCTGCCTGGAACTGGGTAGTGGAGCTGCCTGGAACTGGGTAGTGGAGCTGTCTGGAACTGGGTAGTGGAGCTGACTGGAGCTGGGTAGTGGAACTGGGTAGTGGAGCTGCCTGGAACTGGGTAGTGGAGCTGCCTGGAACTGGGTAGTGGAACTGGGTAGTGTAGCTGCCTGGAGTTGGGTAGTGGAGCTGACTGGAGCTGGGTAGTGGAGCTGCCTGGATTAGTGGGGGTGGGGGGGGGCACTCAGTGAGTGACATGGGTTGGAGGGATGGATGAATCCGGTTGGATGAAGTTTCCCTCTACTCAGCAAGGTGTGAACCCTTCTTTCCTTCCACTAGTCATTACAAGATCCCGTCAACTGATAGTGGCAGGAAAGCAAGGCTAGGTCTTCCTGTCACCGTCCACAGATCAGATGCTGTGGGTCGGGGAGGAAAAGATAAAAGTGGGATGATTTGCAGCTTTAGATTTTTTGTTTAAAATATTACAAGTTTGGGTGATAAGTTCATTAAGAACATAAATGTATGGGAAGAGCTCATTAATTACTTGGTACAGGTTTCCCAATAGGTTTTACTGTATTTTACAGGTTTCTCAATAGGTTTTACTGTATTTTACAGGTTTCTTAATAGGTTTTACTGTATTTTACAGGTTTCCCCAGTAGGTTTTACTGTATTTTACAGGTTTCCCCAATAGGTTTTTACTGTATTTTACAGGTTTCCCCAATAGGTTTTACTGTATTTTACAGGTTTCCCAATAGGTTTTACTGTATTTTACAGGTTTCTTAATAGGTTTTCCTGTTTTCCAAGGGCTTATGAATTACTTGGTATGGTGTTGTAAATTCAAAAATCTAATTCTGTGTCAAGTTAAATCTCAGCACTAACCATTTTACCCCATATAACACTTATTTCCAGACAAATGTGAAGGGTAATATGAAAAGTGATATGTTCAGGGGAATCTCCTCGCCTGTCTGACCCCTATGAGAAGAGCGTAATATCGGGGACCAGAGAGAGGATGATTCCTGTCTCTTTATATCTACCATCTGCTTGTTGCAGTCAGAAGGAATTACAGGACATTATTTTATACTACAGCCCAAACGTTTTTTTTGAGGCCGTTAAACATTTAACTGCTCAACACGATGACAGCTCCCAGGGTACCTAGGGGGAGCAGCTAGATGTCCTAAGGTTGTATCCCAAATACAACCCTATTCCCTACTTAATGCACTTTTTTGTTTTTGTTGTCCAGGGCTTATATTCCTATGCAGGGAAGAGGTTGCCATTTGGGACTCAGCCCTAGACCGTGGGGCTGAGAGGCTTGTCTTCACAGTGACTCTAGAAAGACGAAGCGAACATCTGATAGCCGAGGAGAATGCCTATCAATCGGTATGACCTGGTAGGGTTTCCATCAGTCTCCATACTGGGGCTCATAAAACAGTAATGTATTGGTCTGATAACTGCATGGGATCCCCTGGTCTGAGGTGGGAGGAGGCAGCACAACGTATGGATGGATTTAAACAGAACCAAGCCCCATCTCACCGTCACACTCCTGGGTTATTATAGGACTGTCCCTCCCGGCAGACTGCATGACTGTGAAGGGGCTACTGTATTTTATAGGTTTCTCAATAGGTGTTACTGTATTTTATGTGTTTCTCAATAGGTTTACCTGTATTTTACAGGTTTCTCAGTAGGTGTTACTGTATTTTACAGGTTTCCCAATAGGTTTTACTGTATTTTACAGGTTTATCAGTAGGTTTTACTGTATTTTACAGGTTTCCCCAGTAGGTTTTACTGTATTTTACAGGTTTCCCAATATCTTAGCCATTTCTCATGTAGCTATCATTGTGGTGGGAAGAATTAAACCAATTCTTTACACAAATTGTTATTGAAATAATCATTGTTGAACAGATTTAACTACATCAGAGAAAATGCACATGTACAGTAAAATGTAGTTCTAGCAAAATGTAGTATAGATGTATAGTATAGATCCAGTATTTACCCAATCTAGTTCTAGAAATGTATAGTATAGATCCAGTATTTACCCAATCTAGTTCTAGAAATGTATAGTATAGATCCAGTATTTACCCAATCTAGTTCTAGAAATGCATAGTATAGATCCAGTATTTAACCGATCTAGTTCTAGAAATGTATAGTATAGATCCAGCATTTACCCAATCTAGTTCTAGAAATGTATAGTATAGATCCAGTATTTACCCGATCTGGTTCTAGAAATGCATAGTATAGATCCAGTATTTAAATGATCTAGTTCTAGAAATGCATAGTATAGATCCAGTATTTAACCGATCTAGTTCTAGAAATGTATAGTATAGATCCAGTATTTAACCGATCTAGTTCTAGAAATGCATAGTATAGATCCAGTATTTACCCGATCTAGTTCTAGAAATGCATAGTATAGATCCAGTATTTACCCAATCTAGTTCTAGAAATGTATAGTATAGATCCAGTATTTAACCGATCTAGTTCTGTCAATGCATAGTATAGATCCAGTATTTAACCGGTTCTAGAAATGCATAGTATAGATCCAGTATTTAACCGATCTAGTTCTAGAAATGTATAGTATAGATCCAGTATTTAACCGATCTAGTTCTAGAAATGTATAGTATAGATCCAGTATTTACCCGCTCTAGTTCTAGAAATGCATAGTATAGATCCAGTATTTAACTGATCTAGTTCTAGAAATGCATAGTATAGATCCAGTATTTAACCGATCTAGTTCTAGAAATGTATAGTATAGGTCCAGTATTTAACCCATCTAGTTCTGTCAATGCATAGTATAGATCCAGTATTTACCCAATCTAGTTCTAGAAATGCATAGTATAGATCCAGTATTTAACCGATCTAGTTCTAGAAATGTATAGTATAGATCCAGTATTTAACCGATCTAGTTCTAGAAATGTATAGTATAGATCCAGTATTTACCCGATCTAGTTCTAGAAATGCATAGTATAGATCCAGTATTTACCCGATCTAGTTCTAGAAATGTATAGTATAGGTCCAGTATTTAACCCATCTAGTTCTGTCAATGCATAGTATAGATCCAGTATTTACCCGATCTAGTTCTAGAAATGTATAGTATAGATCCAGTATTTAACCGATCTAGTTCTAGAAATGTATAGTATAGATCCAGTATTTACCCGATCTAGTTCTAGAAATGCATAGTATAGATCCAGTATTTACCCGATCTAGTTCTAGAAATGTATAGTATAGGTCCAGTATTTAACCCATCTAGTTCTGTCAATGCATAGTATAGATCCAGTATTTACCCGATCTAGTTCTAGAAATGTATAGTATAGATCCAGTATTTAACCGATCTAGTTCTAGAAATGTATAGTATAGATCCAGTATTTACCCGATCTAGTTCTAGAAATGCATAGTATAGATCCAGTATTTACCCAATCTAGTTCTGTTAGTATTTTTCTACTTTATAAATACTACATTTAATAATTGTTAGAAAGTGTAGGAGTGTCCAAGAGGCCTATCCAATGAACATCTCTATCTGTAACTATCAATCTGAAACAATGTACAGACCAAGACATGAAGAGTAAATATTTCTGTCCTGGTTGAAGGAAACAGCCAGGAAGGAGTCTCACTTGATAACGTTCTCTGTTTTCCACGCTGACAAACGCACCGTCTGAAAAGACTGAAAGAGGTACTGGGATTAACTGACTAGAACGATCATCGGTAAATCCACTGTTAGGCCTTGTCTCTTCTTCTCTGTCTGGGAGGGGGGGGGGGGACCATATCCCCACAACAATGTCATGAATCCCTACTGTCATCTTCAGATGGAATATATTTTGACAAGTGGTATAGAAAAAAGAAAAAAGAAAAAGAGAGATGTTTTATATCTTTGTTCCCACATGATGGAGCTCATAGTAGATCATTCTTTATTCATGGCTTTTGGCATAAAACCCTGGGAGTTTTAACACAGGAGAACAGAGGAGAGCTTCGTGTGGAGAAATCATAGCATGTTAGGGAGTGGTAAGGTTGGGGAGGAATGGGTTAAGTTGAGACACAGGAGAACAGAGGAGAGCTTCGTGTGGAGAAATCATAGCATGTTAGGGAGTGGTAAAGGTTGGGGAGGAATGGGTTAAGTTGAGACACAGGAGAACAGAGGAGAGCTTCGTGTGGAGAAATCATGGCATGTTAGGGAGTGGTAAAGGTTTGGGAGGAATGGGTTAAGTTGAGACACAGGAGAACAGAGGACAGCTTCGTGTGGAGAAATCATAGCATGTTAGGGAGTGGTAAAGGTTGGGGAGGAATGGGTTAAGTTGAGACACAGGAGAACAGAGGACAGCTTCGTGTGGAGAAATCATAGCATGTTAGGGAGTGGTAAAGGTTGGGGAGGAATGAGTTAAGTTGAGACACAGGAGAACAGAGGAGAGCTTCGTGTGGAGAAATCATAGCATGTTAGGGAGTGGTAAGGTTGGGGAGGAATGGGTTAAGTTGAGACACAGGAGAACAGAGGAGAGCTTCGTGTGGAGAAATCATAGCATGTTAGGGAGTGGTAAAGGTTGGGGAGGAATGGGTTAAGTTGAGACACAGGAGAACAGAGGACAGCTTCGTGTGGAGAAATCATAGCATGTTAGGGAGTGGTAAAGGTTTGGGAGGAATGGGTTAAGTTGAGACACAGGAGAACAGAGGACAGCTTCGTGTGGAGAAATCATAGCATGTTAGGGAGTGGTAAAGGTTGGGGAGGAATGGGTTAAGTTGAGACACAGGAGAACAGAGGAGAGCTTCGTGTGGAGAAATCATAGCATGTTAGGGAGTGGTAAAGGTTTGGGAGGAATGGGTTAAGTTGAGACACAGGAGAACAGAGGACAGCTTCGTGTGGAGAAATCATAGCATGTTAGGGAGTGGTAAAGGTTTGGGAGGAATGGGTTAAGTTGAGACACAGGAGAACAGAGGACAGCTTCGTGTGGAGAAATCATAGCATGTTAGGGAGTGGTAAAGGTTGGGGAGGAATGGGTTAAGTTGAGACACAGGAGAACAGAGGACAGCTTCGTGTGGAGAAATCATAGCATGTTAGGGAGTGGTAAAGGTTTGGGAGGAATGGGTTAAGTTGAGACACAGGAGAACAGAGGACAGCTTCGTGTGGAGAAATCATAGCATGTTAGGGAGTGGTAAAGGTTGGGGAGGAATGGGTTAAATTGAGCCAATTTTTATTTTATTTTTAATTTTACATTCGGCATCACTACGTCAAGGGAAATACACGATTCTTTCTGACAAATATATCTACACGTATTCCAGGATGTTGTGTATCTTTGGAAATAATCAGAATTCATGTCAACATAAGAGTGTTGGTGTTGGGCTTCCCGAGTGGTGCAGCGGTCTAAGGCATTGCATCTCAGAGCTAGTAGGTGTAACTACAGTCCCTGGTCGAATCCAGGCTGTATCACATCAAGGCCGTGCGGTGCACAATTGGCTCAGCGTCATCTGTGTTTAGCCAGGGTAGGCTGTCATTGAATATATTCATTTGTTAGGTGTCACTACAGTCCCTGGTTCGAATCCAGGCTGTATCACATCAAGGCCGTGCGGTGCACAATTGGCCCAGCGTCATCCATGTTTGGCCAGGGTAGGCTGTCATTGAAGGTATTCATTTGTTCTTAAGTGACTTGCCTAGTTAAATAAAGGTTTTTAAAAAATGAAGTCTTGAAAACATACTGTAGGTTGTCAAAAAAGGTATGAGGTAAGTTGAGCAAAGGGACAGGGTAGGTTGAGTGGCCTTGGGATAAGTTTAATTCATGGAATGGGGGTGTGGTATATTGTATATCTTAAATGTATGCATACATTCAGATACATTCATTCAGTGGCCCGTTTATTAGGTACACCCACCATCTTGTACTGGATGAGACACCCCTTTGCCTCCAGAACAGCCTGAATTCTTTGGGGTGTGGACATGTTGCTCAATTGGTATCAAGAAGCCTAACATTCCACAAACAATTACCCCACTGTCACCAGCCTGTATTGTTGACACCAGGTAAGATGAGCCCATGGACTTCACTGTGCAGCAAGAACACACACTTAAAGGGATAATCCACTCAAAAACTATATTTATGGATTTTCTTTCCACCGTGGATACAGTTGTGTGCAGGCCAGTGGCACAAAATAATAACAAATATATTTTGTTGTTGTTGATTTTATTTATATTTGTTTCAAACAAAACAAAACAAAACAAAACAAAACATACAAAAGACAAAATACTGACACACAGAAACATCAGCAATATCACTCCTACCCAGACCCACCTGTTGTCACTCCTACCCAGACCCACCTGTTGTCACTCCTACCCAGACCCACCTGTTGTCACTCCTACCCAGACCCGCCTGTTGTCTCACCTACCCAGACCCACCTGTTGTCTCACCTACCCAGACCAACCTGTTGTCACCCCTACCCAGACTCACCTGTTGTCACCCCTACCCAGACCCGCCTGTTGTCACTCCTACCCAGACCCGCCTGTTGTCACCCCTACCCAGACCCGCCTGTTGTCTCACCTACCCAGACCCGCCTGTTGTCTCACCTACCCAGACCCACCTGTTGTCTCACCTACCCAGACCCACCTGTTGTCACTCCTACCCAGACCCACCTGTTGTCTCACCTACCCAGACCCACCTGTTGTCACTCCTACCCAGACTCACCTGTTGTCACCCCTACCCAGACCCGCCTGTTGTCACCCCTACCCAGACCCGCCTGTTGTCACTCCTACCCAGACCCGCCTGTTGTCTCACCTACCCAGGCCCGCCTGTTGTCACTCCTACCCAGACCCGCCTGTTGTCACTCCTACCCAGACCCGCCTGTTGTCACTCCTACCCAGACCCACCTGTTGTCACTCCTACCCAGACCCGCCTGTTGTCACTCCTACCCAGACCCACCTGTTGTCACTCCTACCCAGACCCACCTGTTGTCACCCCTACCCAGACCCGCCTGTTGTCTCACCTACCCAGACTCACCTGTTGTCACCCCTACCCAGACCCGCCTGTTGTCACCCCTACCCAGACCCGCCTGTTGTCACTCCTACCCAGACCCGCCTGTTGTCTCACCTACCCAGACCCACCTGTTGTCACTCCTACCCAGACCCACCTGTTGTCACCCCTACCCAGACCCGCCTGTTGTCTCACCTACCCAGACCCACCTGTTGTCACTCCTACCCAGACTCACCTGTTGTCACCCCTACCCAGACCCGCCTGTTGTCACTCCTACCCAGACTCACCTGTTGTCACCCCTACCCAGACCCGCCTGTTGTCACTCCTACCCAGACCCGCCTGTGGTCACCCCTACCCAGACCCGCCTGTTGTCTCACCTACCCAGACCCACCTGTTGTGACCCCTACCCAGACCCACCTGTTGTCACCCCTACCCAGACCCGCCTGTTGTCACTCCTACCCAGACTCACCTGTTGTCACCCCTACCCAGACCCGCCTGTTGTCACTCCTACCCAGACCCGCCTGTTGTCACCCCTACCCAGACCCGCCTGTTGTCTCACCTACCCAGACCCACCTGTTGTCACTCCTACCCAGACCCACCTGTTGTCACTCCTACCCAGACCCACCTGTTGTCACTCCTACCCAGACCCACCTGTTGTCACTCCTACCCAGACCCGCCTGTTGTCACTCCTACCCAGGCCCGCCTGTTGTCACTCCTACCCAGACCCGCCTGTTGTCACTCCTACCCAGGCCCGCCTGTTGTCACTCCTACCCAGACCCACCTGTTGTCACCCCTACCCAGACCCGCCTGTTGTCTCACCTACCCAGACCCACCTGTTGTCACTCCTACCCAGACCCACCTGTTGTCACTCCTACCCAGACCCGCCTGTTGTCACTCCTACCCAGACCCACCTGTTGTCACTCCTACCCAGACTCACCTGTTGTCACCCCTACCCAGACCCGCCTGTTGTCACTCCTACCCAGACCCGCCTGTTGTCACCCCTACCCAGACCCGCCTGTTGTCACTCCTACCCAGACCCGCCTGTTGTCACTCCTACCCAGGCCCGCCTGTTGTCACTCCTACCCAGACCCGCCTGTTGTCACCCCTACCCAGACCCGCCTGTTGTCACCCCTACCCAGACCCGCCTGTTGTCACTCCTACCCAGACCCGCCTGTTGTCACTCCTACCCAGGCCCGCCTGTTGTCACTCCTACCCAGACCCGCCTGTTGTCACCCCTACCCAGACACGCCTGTTGTCACTCCTACCCAGGCCCGCCTGTTGTCACTCCTACCCAGACCCGCCTGTTGTCACCCCTACCCAGACCCGCCTGTTGTCACTCCTACCCAGGCCCGCCTGTTGTCACTCCTACCCAGACCCGCCTGTTGTCACCCCTACCCAGACCCTCCTGTTGTCACTCCTACCCAGTCCCACCTGTTGTCACTCCTACCCAGACCCACCTGTTGTCACTCCTACCCAGACCCACCTGTTGTCACTCCTACCCAGACCCACCTGTTGTCTCTCCTGTTCAGACCCACCTGTTGTCACTCCTACCCAGACCCACCTGTTGTCTCTCCTACCCAGACCCAACTGTTGTCTCTCCTACCCAGACCCACCTGTTGTCACTCCTACCCAGACCCACCTGTTGTCACTCCTACCCAGACCCACCTGTTGTCACTCCTACCCAGACCCACCTGTTGTCACACCTACCCAGACCCACCTGTTGTCACTCCTACCCAGACCCACCTGTTGTCTCTCCTGTTCAGACCCACCTGTTGTCACTCCTACCCAGACCCACCTGTTGTCTCTCCTACCCAGACCCACCTGTTGTCTCTCCTGTTCAGACCCACCTGTTGTCACTCCTACCCAGACCCACCTGTTGTCACTCCTACCCAGGCCCACCTGTTGTCACTCCTACCCAGACCCATCTGTTGTCACTCCTACCCAGACCCACCTGTTGTCACTCCTACCCAGACCAACCTGTTGTCGCTCCTGACCAGTCCCATCTGTTGTCACTCCTACCCAGACCCACCTGTTGTCACTCCTGTCCAGACCCACCTGTTGTCACTCCTACCCAGACCCACCTGTTGTCACTCCTACCCAGACCCACCTGTTGTCACTCCTACCCAGACCCACCTGTTGTCACTCCTGTAACACTGCTGGGTTTTTGACGCTCAACATATCCCTGTGTGGTGACCTGTTGCACCCTCGACAACTACTGTGAATATTATTATTTAACCATGCTGGTCATCTATGAACGCTTGAACATCTTGGCCATGTTCTGTTATAATCTCCACCAGTCACCCCTCAGAGCCTGGTTCCTCTCTAGGTTTCTAATCTCAACCCGGCACAGCCAGAAGAGGATTGGCCACCCCTCAGAGCCTGGTTCCTCTCTAGGTTTCTTCCTAGGTTTTGGCCTTTCTAGGGAGTTTTTTCTAGCCACCGTGCTTCTACACCTGCATTGCTTGCTGTTTGGGGTTTTAGGCTGGGTTTCTGTACAGCACTTTGAGATATCAGCTGATGTAAGAAGGGCTATATAAATACATTTGATTTGATTTGATTTGTATCAAGAATGGTCCACCACCCAAAGGACATCCAGCCAACTTCACGCAACAGTGTGAAGCATTGGAGTTAACATGGGCCAGCATCACTGTGGAACACTTTAGACACATTGTAGAGTCCAATTCGGCATTGGAGAGTCCAATTCGGCATTGGAGAGTCAAATTCGGCAATTTAGTCGGAACGAATTGAGGCTGTAGGGGGTGCAAGTCAATATTAGGAAGGTGTTAATAATGTTTTGTACACTCGGTGTATCTTAAGTGCTTGATTCAATCAGGTTTGCACTAGCCGACCTCCGCGTAGCTAGCTGAGTGTTGTAACGGTGTCGGAGGTCGAACGTGTTAGAGCTGTTCAAATCCAGAAGCGGCTCCTGGCATGACAGCGGACGTTGCCATTGGCTGTGCGTACGAATGGTCTGCAGGCGGGAATATAAGCCCAGTCTCACGTCAGTTATTAGAAATGACAACTTTAGATTGAAAACACATGTTTTTGGACATCATGTTTGCATATGCAACTCCCCCAGCCCCCCCCCCCCCCCCCCGGACTCTAATGACTGCCCAATAATAGGAAGAGGGCCCCCCCCCTGGACTCTAATGACTGCCCAATAATAGGAAGAGGGCCTCCCCCCCCCGGACTCTAATGACTGCCCAGTAATTGGAGGAGGGCCTCCCCTCCACCCCCCCCCCCCCCCGGACTCTAATGACTGCCCAGTAGTAGGAAGAGGGCCCCCCCCCCCCCCTGGACTCTAATGACTGCCCAGTAATTGGAGGAGGGCCTCCCCTCC
>NW_022261981.1:8761276-8766276 GCF_002021735.2 Oncorhynchus kisutch | reverse complement strand
TCTATTATATAGTAACAGAATCTGCCCCCCCTCCCACTGACAGACATCTATTATATAGTAACAGAATCTGTCCCCCCCCCCCTCCCACTGACAGACATCTATTATATAGTAACAGAATCTGTCCCCCCCCCTCCCACTGGCAGACATCTATTATATAGTAACAGAATCTGCCCCCCTCCCACTGACAGACATCTGTTATATAGTAACAGAATCTGCCCCCCCCCCTCCCTCTGACAGACATCTATTATATAGTAACAGAATCTGCCCCCCTCCCACTGACAGACATCTATTATATAGTAACAGAATCTGCCCCCCCCCTCCCACTGACAGACATCTATTATATAGTAACAGAATCTGCCCCCCCCCCCTCCCACTGACAGACATCTATTATATAGTAACAGAATCTGCCCCCCCCTCCTCCCACTGACAGACATCTATTATATTGTAACAGAATCTGTCCCTCCCCCCTCCCACTGACAGACATCTATTATATAGTAACAGAATCTGCCCCCCCCTCCCACTGACTGACATCTATTATATAGTAACAGAATCTGCCCCCCCCCCACAGACAGACATGTATTGTATAGTAACAGAATCTGCCCCCCCCCCTCCCACTGACTGACATCTATTATATAGTAACAGAATCTGCCCCCCCCCCCTCCCACTGACAGACATCTATTATATAGTAACAGAATCTGCCCCCCCCCCCCTCCCACTGACAGACATCTATTATATAGTAACAGAATCTGCCCCCCCCCCCCCTCCCACTGACAGACATCTATTATATAGTAACAGAATCTGCCCCCCCCTCCCTCTGACAGACACATTTATTATATAGTAACAGAATCTGCCCCCCCCCTCCCACTGACAGACATCTATTATATAGGAACAGAATCTGCCCCTCCCCCTCCCACTGACAGACATCTATTATATAGTAACAGAATCTGCCTCCCCCCCCACTGACAGACATCTATTATATAGTAACAGAATCTGCCCCCCCCTCCCACTGGCAGACATCTATTATATAGTAACAGAATCTGCCCCCCCCCCCTCCCACTGACAGACATCTGTTATATAGTAACAGAATCTGCCCCCCTCCCACTGACAGACATCTATTATATAGTAACAGAATCTGCCCCCCCCCCTCTGACAGACATCTATTATATAGTAACAGAATCTGCCCCCCCCCCCCCCCCCCCCCACTGACTGACATCTATTATATAGTAACAGAATCTGCCCCCCTCCCACTGACAGACATCTATTATATAGTAACAGAATCTGCCCCCCTCCCCCCCACTGACAGACATCTATTATATAGTAACAGAATCTGCCCCCCCCCCCCCCCCCCCCCCTCTGACAGACATCTATTATATAGTAACAGAATCTGCCCCTCCCCCCACTGACAGACATCTATTATATAGTAACAGAATCTGCCCCTCCCACTGACAGACATCTATTGTATAGTAACAGAATCTGCCCCCCCCCCACTGACAGACATCTATTATATAGTAACAGAATCTGCCCCCCCACCTCCCTGGGTCATGTCAGCCCTCCTTCAGATATCTCTGCCCCTCCACCTCCTTGGGTCATACCAGCCCTCCTTCAGATATCTCTGCCCCTCCACCTCCCTGGGTCATACCAGCCCTCCTTCAGATATCTCTGCCCCTCCACCTCCCTGGGTCATACCAGCCCTCCTTCAGATATCTCTGCCCCTCCACCTCCCTGGGTCATACCAGCCCTCCTTCAGATATCTCTGCCTCTCCACCTCCCTGGGTCATACCAGCCCTCCTTCAGATATCTCTGCCCCTCCACCTCCCTGGGTCATACCAGCCCTCCTTCAGATATCTCTGCCTCTCCCTCTATAATGACCTAATTATCCCTTTCAATACCCTGGTCCTTTACCATTCCTCTGGCTCCATTATAGAACTATAAAGGGAGGTGTTTCTACCTCACTATCTACTATCTTACCACTATGCTAATATCACTAGTAGCCAGCACTTAAGACACAAAAGGGGGGGGGGAGAACAGAACCCATCAGTAGAACAGAACCCATCAGGAGAACAAAAGCCATCAGGAGCCATCAGGAGAACAGAAGCCATCAGGATTACAGAACTCATCAGGAGAACAGAACTCATCAGGAGAACAGAACTCATCAGGAGAACAGAACCCATCAGGAGAACAGAACTCATCAGGAGAACAGAACCCATCAGGAGAACAGAAGCCATCAGGAGCCAACCGGAGAACAGAACCCATCAGGAGCCAACCGGAGAACAGAACCCAACAGCAGACCAGAACCCATCAGGAGAACAGAACCCATCAGGAGAACAGAACCCATCAGGAGCCAACAGGAGAACAGAACCCACCAGGAGCCAACAGGAGAACAGAACCCATCAGGGTAGCCTGCCTGCCAACAGGAGAACAGAACCCATCAGGAGCCAACAGGATGGGTTCTATAACAGTGGACAACAGAATCCATCAGGGTAGTCTGCCTGCCTGCTGGAGGATGGGGGGGAGGTCCCATAGAGGACCGTCTGTCTCTACCAGGTAATAGGGGAGGGGGAACATGTCCAGAGGCCACAAGCCCCCAGGGCATGTATTCATTAAGCGTCTCAGAATAGGAACGCTGATTTAGGATCAGCTCCCTTATCATTTAAATTGCAACACCGATCCTATATCACAACTCCTACTCTGATTTGATCTAATTTGATTAGATTACCTAGGAGGGGTCACCTAGGAGGGGTCACCTTGCAGGGGTCACATAGGAGGGGACACCTAGGAGGTCTGGACAGTAGCAGCAGTAGAGGGAGCAGGTCCCGGGACTGAGGGGAGAGGGGCAGGGGCGGACCAGCCATCTGGTTTTTCGGTCGAATGCCAGATGGGCTGGTCCATTTTGAGCTCTGTGGGCCTGTCTAACATTTTTTTTAAATATTTATCTGGTTAGTAATGGGGCCTCAAAGAATGAAACGGGCCGGTATGAGGGCCTCGTGAATATAAATTGTCCGTTCTGAGATCCTTGAGAAACAAAATGGGCCAGTCTGTTAGAAATGCCAGAGACGATTTCTGGTCGCAGTCCGACCCCCAGGTCATCTGCATATGGATGGGCTGCCAGACGCCTTCTCAAACACCAAATGGCTCTATTTGAATATGATTAGACAGTAATGACTTCAGGCTAATGGAGACAACGTGGCAGAACAGACCAGACACAGCTCAGTGTAGATCACATCAGGCTGGACTTTATTCACACAGTGTGGGAACCAGACAGGGAGGTGAATCAGGCGGATTTCTCGTCATCCATCTGTCACCTGTAGCTGGTCTCATAGCTGTATCTGGTCTATAGTATTGATAAAGGCTGTCTCTGGTCTATAGTATGGTAAAGGCTGTATCTGGTCTATAGTATTGATAAAGGCTGTCTCTGGTCTATAGTATTGGTAAAGGCTGTATCTGGTCTATAGTATTGGTAAAGGCTGTCTCTGGTCTATAGTATTGGTAAAGGCTGTCTCTGGTCTATAGTATTGATAAAGGCTGTCTCATAGCTGTATCTGGTCTATAGTATTGATAAAGGCTGTCTCTGGTCTATAGTATTGGTAAAGGCTGTCTCTGTCTATAGTATTGATAAAGGCTGTCTCATAGCTGTATCTGGTCTATAGTATTGATAAAGGCTGTCTCTGGTCTATAGTATTGGTAAAGGCTGTCTCTGGTCTATAGTATTGGTAAAGGCTGTATCTGGTCTATAGTATTGGTAAAGGCTGTCTCATAGCTGTCTCTGGTCTATAGTATTGATAAAGGCTGTCTCTGGTCTATAGTATTGGTAAAGGCTGTATCTGGTCTATAGTATTGATAAAGGCTGTCTCATAGCTGTATCTGGTCTCATAGTGGTTGTAGAGGAAAGGGGGAGTAAGGCTTTGGCAGCTGTGGATCATTTTATCATTAGAAGCCAGCGTCATGCACAAGACCTAGTGATGATGAAGGAAATCCATAACACCACAGGTGTTGATAATGATGATGATGATGATGATGGAGCTCCATAACACCACAGCTGTTGGATAATGAAGGAGACTCCATATCACCACAGGCTGTTTGATAAATGAAGAGGAGACTCCCATAACACCACAGCTGTTGATAATGGAGACTCCATAACACCACAGTGTGACAATGGAGAGGAGACTCCATATCACCACAAACTGTTGATAATGAAGAGGAAACTCCATAACACCAAGATGTGACAATGAAGAGGACTCCATATCACACAGCTGTGAATGAAGAGGAGACTCCATATCACCTTCAGCTGTTGACAATGAAGAGGAGACTCCATATCACCTCAGCTGTTGACAATGAAGAGGAGACTCCATATCACCTCGGCTGTTGATAATGAAGGAGACTCCATATCACCTCAGCTGTTGATAATGAAGAGGAGACTCCATATCACCACAGCTGTTGATAATGAAGAGGAGACTCCATATCACCACAGCTGTTGACAATGAAGAGGAGACTCCATATCACCACAGATGTTGACAATGAAGAGGAGACTCCATATCACCACAGCTGTTGATAATGAAGAGGAGACTCCATATCACCACAGCTGTTGACAATGAAGAGGAGACTCCATATCACCACAGATGTTGACAATGAAGAGGAGACTCCATATCACCACAGCTGTTGATAATGAAGAGGAGACTCCATATCACCACAGCTGTTGACAATGAAGAGGAGACTCCATATCACCACAGATGTTGACAATGAAGAGGAGACTCCATATCACCACAGCTGTTGATAATGAAGAGGAGACTCCATATCACCACAGCTGTTGACAATGAAGAGGAGACTCCATATCACCACAGCTGTTGATAATGAAGAGGAGACTCCATATCACCACAGCTGTTGACAATGAAGAGGAGACTCCATATCACCACAGCTGTTGACAATGAAGAGGAGACTCCATATCACCACAACTGTGGGGGGGGGGGGGGGTGTCTCAGCCAGGCAGGGCAACAGATAGGACT